>NW_008752157.1:107439-138667 GCF_000715545.1 Opisthorchis viverrini | reverse complement strand
AAGAAAACACAAATATCCAGTGTGCAATCGACGTGGGCACAAGGAAAGTCATTGCCGGACACGAATAGCTAGTCGAAGACGCAGCCGGGGGTTACGAAGCAGAACCATATTCGAACCGGAAGCCCGTGTTGGAGACTACAAGCCACCTAGCGTGACTTTTCACATGGTCCGCGATGCCACCAAAAACGACAGCATACTACAGAGGGCAATGGAGTATCACCAATCCAGCTGACCACAGCCAGAAGAACCGTGGTCGCGCATCCATATGGATTTGCCGGGCCACTTAACGGACAAAGCTTCCTCATCGTTTCCGAAACATTCAGTCAGTGGCCCGATGTCCTTCTTGTGTCTGAGACAACAATGATAACAACCATCACTAAACTGTGGCATTTGTTTTCAATATTCGATACCCTAGAAACCATTGTTTCAGACAATGGTACTCAGTTCACGTCCCAACAGTCTTGTGAATTCGTTCGAAGACACGGCATCATACATGTTACTTCCCCACCAATCCATCCCCAATCCAACGGTCAAGCTGGATGGTTCGTAGACAATGCACTATTCATTAAGTTGCTGCAATCTCCTCGACAGCCCACGACCGGTTCCCCTCTTCTTGGAGCTCATCAGGTTGGCGCAGTCCCCGTCAACCTTATGTTCCATTTGAGCCCAAATTGCACGAAATTAGCGAAATACTCTCATTTGCAAACCAATTTGGTTTTGCAGGAGACTCATCTGAAACCCAGCTGAATCTCTCGTGTATGATGTTTTTGAGCTTAAAAACTGGACTGTCGGAGTCGTTCTCCAAGGAATTGGTAAGGTGATTTACAGCGTCCGAATATGCAAACGGCATGTCAATCAGCTACAGCCGACTGAGTGCCCGATCCCAAAAGCAGAGGAACAGTTACCAGACCTCAACCTGTTGCTCGAAACCTTTGATCTCCCAAGATCAGCGCCAATAGCCACTGCTCCTCATGTACCGTCCAAGACGCATCCACTGCTGCAACCAAGACGTCGTACGTAGTAACGGTATTTTTCTCAGCTTAGTTCTCTGTCTGAGCCTCCCAAGCTAGCGTTCTTGTCAAAACAACCACCAGAGGTGCACAAGGTATATTAATGCCCAAAACGAAGTCCGGAACACTTGTACAGCGCTTCATATATATATGGCGTAGGCGGCAATAACTTTCTGGAAATTCTGACGCGTTCTGGATGCGCCATTGGCAACCGTCATTTGGCCAATACTGGGTCGTGATTGGCTGTTAGGTCCAAACTTTCGACCAGTCAGATCTCGGCTTGATGCCGGACCGGCAAGCGTCCCCAATTCTTGGCCAGTCTTGAGTGGGATAGCTTCTCGGCCGTAGCAGCACCTGACTGCGAGCGGTAAAAAGGGGTCCGTGTGGAGTTCCACCTAACGTCGTACCGGTGGAACCTTTTCAACTTGATCCGCGCCGACCATCTTACGTTGAATGGTCAAAAGGGAGAGGTGTAAGGAAAGTCAGATTCTTGAAGATTATCCCAGGATACCCGAAAACTACTTAGACAGTCCTGGAGCAGAATCAGGCACTGCGACACAGCCTTGGATCAAGGTCAGACAGTGCCCCCTCACTATATAGCGCGAGACCGTTGCACCTTCGCACTCGCTTGCTGCAATAAAGCTGTTGTGTCACTTGTCGGCGAGTCTTTTTTCGGCACTAGGCACTGGAGGGTGGACAGCAGTTACGTATTACAGATTAACAGGCCTCATCAGTACACACTAACTGCTCACCAGTGCTGCCCTGTACGTGAGGTACAGTGGGGCGGGATGGAACAAGTGGTCAGAGCGCAAATTTACTGGCCGGCGGGTCTTCTGATTTTGTCTGTTTGGAAGCGGCTAGGTTGAACTTTCTCTTGTGACTATTGCAAAATATGAAAACGTTTTCTAGTATCGGTCGATGTTAAATGCAGTAGGAGAACGTCGCATGATGTAATCTTTTGGATTCATAATCTTGGTTTAGCTGGCTAGAAGTTCACCGTACCGGCTTAATCATACGTTTAGGAGGTTTACTGACGTCCATACAAGTTCTTCGGGTCTTCTGATTATATTGTTGAAACCACGCTTTGTCTTTTTGGAAGCGGTTAGGTTGAACTTTCTCTGGAGGAAGGTCAGCAATCTTGTGACTCCAGGTTCCTGGCTATTGCAAAAATATGAAAACGTTTTTCGGTATCGGTTGATTTTACATGCAGTAGAAGAGCGGCTTTTAAAGTGCGTCTTGTCTTCTCGCTCTTTCGGATTCAAAATCTTGGTTTGTCTGCCTAGAAGTTCACCGTACCGGTTTAATCATACGTTTAGGAGGTCTATTGACGTACATACAAGTGTTGTTTTTGGCACATACGACATGGTTTTCCCTTCTACACACCTGTAACTTTGTGTTTCATTTATTTTCAGCGAGCACACTCGTCTAGTCGGTGAAGACATCTACCTACAGAAACACGAAAGTCGCGTCCAAGATCACGATTTTCACACAGACGAGAAGACTGAAGAGCTGGGTGATGCTGCTGCAACTGCTAAGCCATCTAGCAAACATCGGGTCGACCAGACTATCATGAACCAAAACCTTCAAAATGGATTGCATTTAGTCCCTGTGGAAGACCCCATTCGTTTGGAGCAATTCGCTTTTTCCGAGGCTCTTGCTTTATCAGGTGTGTGCTTTACCCGTGCTCTTCATGTCCTCTATCTCATTTTGTTACGATTCTATGAAAACGAGAATTGCTGTAAGAGTCAGCTCTTTGGTTCCAAACATTTCTCGCTCAAAGTTTTTGCCATTATTTGTCTATGAATTACGGACGCTACTGAAAGTATCTCACACTTATGTATCCACCTTTGTTTCAAGTGATGACTGCGAAAATTCAAAGGGGGGTGTAGGATCTACTGACCTACTGGCTAGGCATCCGCGTATCTCTCATTTATCTGACTGTTCTTTAGTTTTCTCGTTTCGGCTTTCAACACATGCGTATGCCTTACTTGCTGTCTTCAGGTCGACGTCTTTTCGCACTGTTCTGTAGGCGGTCGTTAGCCCCTCTCTGTCAATTTTTCACTCTCGCGTTACTCGTTTTTATTGGTATATAGCGAGATGGCCCAAGTGGTTAGAGCACGAATTTACTGACCGGAAGGTCCGTGGTTCGAATCCGACCTTCTCCAGTCGACTTCCACTGTCTAGGTTTGGGCAACCTGGCAGTATCCCAGCCCTCGTGCTTCCTTCGGGTAACATGGCAGTTAGGCACCGAAAGGGTGCTACAGCTGGACGGTTTTTTGTAGTTACCGTTGATTTTTCTCATCGAGCGTCCCATCTATAGCCCACTTTTGCTAGATTTGATGGACTACCTTGATCATTCGCTACAAAGCAGATCTCCTTAGGCAACCACATATAGAGGAGATGCTTCCCCAAGTTTGTGTAAGGTGTGAACCAACGTTTCTCCCTGTCTAACCAACAGATCAGGTTGGCTTTCCGGAAGTCCTCCCTATAGTCAGCCCAGCTCGGCAGGCGCGCAGCGGGGTTTTCGTTCTAAATGCTCGAACATGACTCACGTTAATCGCTCGTCTCCTGCCGAATAAGCGCGGATGCCACGTGGGCTGTTTTTTTCTTTCTGAGCAAGTTACTCACCCTTTGTAAGTAGCGAGGTAACTTTCGGTCGCAAGTTTCGTTGTGTGAGCTAAATGCCCATAGTTGTGCACCTGTTTTACGCCTGCAAAACGCTATCGGCGGTACTCTTCTTGCACTTTTTTTGAAAAATTGAGACCCGATACCAGTTGGATAGCAGTTGTGCCCTACAACTAATTTGAACCTGAGCAGTTTGTCGAGCCATTCATCCTTCGGTCACACCATCCACAACACCTGGTCAGGTGTTGACCTGCTCTTCGAGTGATTAATTCTCAGGCAAAGGTCCGCGTTTCCTGTGAGATGTATCTGTTTAGCATCGGTATATGGTTTGCTATTAATAAACAACTTTTGGAGTTTTTAGTGGTTTATTTTTCTTGATGAAAATCGTTAGAGCAGCGCTGCAGTTTTCGCACTTACTTTTCGGCGAAATTATGCCGAAATAATTCCATTTTGCAAGGCGTTCGGTCCAGTGTGGCCTTCCGAGGTACAGTTTTGTAGAAAAACACTGAGTGAACACTAATCGGTGTCCAAGCTGAGCCCCTCGTCCGAACCCGGTGTCGATTTGCGGTCACCCAGTATCAGTCGAACTGACACGAATGTTTTATTACCACATTTTTGTCTTTCAGTCTTGTTCACCCTGAAAGTTGCGAGCCGAGATAAAACTGAATAAGAGTGGTCCCTGTTTATCGTCTAGTCACTCATGGTGGACAACCGTTCATCTGTAACACCTTTTCGGTGCCTAACTGCCATGCCACCTGAAGGAAGCACGAGGTCGCCTAAGCTTAGATGAGGGAAGTCGAGATGTAGAGGTCGGGTTCGAACCATGAACCTTCCTATCAGTAAATTCGCGCTCTAACTACTGTTTATTCGGTAACTCTGATCAAATCAGCTGGAGATGACTTGATAAATGTTCTGATTAGTGTGCACTTTCCAGGATAGAAGTCATGATCACTAGAACCATACGCACAAAGTGAAGAATACGTTCCAGCTGGATTCAGTAGTATAGACAACATTCGCCAATTATAAACACACTTATGGTTTTCAGACGTTTGCAATCGTTTCGGGGAAAAAGGACCGGATACGCATCTTTTGTATTCGTATCCTGCTTTTAACCACTGATCTCGTAATGTCGTGCTTTGATTGGTTCTGTCTTTTTTCGGGTCTTTCGGAGCTACCACTCAATTTGCCCTGATGAATATGTCCTCATTCGTTTGTTTGAGCATACATGTTTGTATCTCTCATGCCTTCTTTTTCGTTCTTTGACTTGCAGTAAAATTGGCTCTATTGGAGAACAGTTTTGATTCAGTCGCAGTTCAAATGGAACCTTGGATTGAGGCAAGAACTCATGGCTTTTTGGGGGTTTTTTGTATATATTTTATCTGATTCAGAAGTTCTTCGGATGTTAAAATCTCTTGCACAGAGAACCAAGTAAATATGATGCAAACGTAATGGCAGGTGTTGGGGAAATGATCGTTTCCTGGTTGTTAATAGCTGTTTCACGTGTTGTAACAGACGTTAGATTTAGTACACTGGATAGTTCACGTCTTTCTCTAATCCGCTGTAAGAATGCTTGAATTAGACATAAATTCGTCACAATGCAAGAACCAATGTTCACTTTAAGCCAACCCAACCGGGACAATTCCTTGGTTCCGAAGGATAGGAGCAAGACCAAGCTGATACATGGTTGAGGGGGCGAGATGGACCGAGTGGTTAGAGCGTGAATTTACTGATCGGAAGGTCTGTGATTCGAACCCGACCTCAACCCTCGATTTCCCTTGTCTAGGCTTGGACAACCTGGCAGTATCCCAGCCCTCGTGCCTCCTTCGTGTGGCATGGCAGTTAGGCGGCGAGAGGGTGCTACAGCTGAACTACACTCTGTTGATTGTCAGTCCGTTCTATCAGCCTTCTATCTCGATCACGTGACACTCTTCTGTACTCTGTGTGTTTGTCGTTGTTGTCTTACTGTCTACGCCGTTTCCCCCTGTACAATACTGCTTCGTTGAGGAGTGTCCATTTAGTGATATGCATAAATGCCTCAAAAGTCCCATTGTGGCAGTAGGTTACTCAGACCTCAAACTTCAGTGTTTTGATTCAATCAAGAAACGTTCACCCGTACTAGTTCGCTCTCGAATTGAATCTTTTGTGCCACACGACGTCCCCCGCCTCAAGGAGCGTTCAAACTCCGTGCCGTATACTAACTGTGGAGTGTCACCAAGTCTATGTAAAATGCTAATCACCGTCTCCGTTCTCATAGTCTCACCTCACCTGGCCCACAGATTTTATTGGTTTTGGTTTGGATATTGGCCGTCAATTGGTAGGTCGAGAATTCAACTAGCTTGCTTTCCAAAATGAAAAACACCCGACGTATCGGGAGCCCTGTTTTATCCTAGTTGTGTGCTATTAGAAGTTGGGCTATTCATCTATTCTGAGTACCTTTGAGTTTGTTCTGTTCCCATTTTACCATTCTGTCGCAGAGAATGAAAAACGGCTTCGGGTTGAATTTTCCCCGTTCAAGCGTGCTGAAGAAGACCGGTGAACTATTCACTATACGGTGCGTTTATGTGTTGCGATTTCATTGAGCACAAAACCCATTACAATGCTATCTCTCCTAATTAAAGTGGATTATCGAAACACCTTATTTCGCGCAGTAGTTTGATTTCGACAGGAAACTCAGTCGAATCTCTCGTTCACGGTGTTCTCGGTGAATGCGCCTACGTGATGGACCCCAACAAAGACTAAACCGACAATGAGCTGTCGAAAAGTTTTCAGCAACCTTGGGAGTAGTATGTTCCGTCAAGGAAACGGGATTTGTTTGGGCCGCCTGGTTTTACATGGCAAAATTCAATAGCTGGTGTGCTTCACAGACATCAACGTGTGACAAAGCTCCTTGCGGTGACCGAAGATTGCTCTTTGTTGCTTATATTATTCCCACTACTTCACCGCCATCCATGTGGCGTTTATCAATACATTAATCGTTTCACCCCGCGTTGTGGTCCAAGGTTAATTTGGCGCTTGTTTTTTGGTAACATCGTAAATAGCGGTGTTTAGGATACAGTTCCTTTTCTTGTTGGCGCTCGTAATGGGCAATCCTGTGTAGCTGGAGGGACACTGAGGTTAGACAAATCTGTGGGCAAAGTGGCCGAGTGTGAAATCCGATGCATTCGCGCGTGTGTTCTCTGCCAACGGGGATAAGTTGGTAAGTTCGGATGCAAGTGTTACATTGTTGGATGTAGTTCTTGGTGTATCAAGTTTTGGATAGAATGGAATAGAAGAGTTTTGTTAGAATAGACTATAATTCGAGAAGTCGCGTCAGCTGCTTGAATAGCTTGTTACTGCTCCGTGTAACGACCGCTACACCTCCCGGATGTGCGGTCTAAATCTTTGGAAGTCGCAGACACCCTCAGCTCTTCAGCGCATACTTGTAAGTAGCTCGGTCAAACAAGATGCAGTTTATGGAACATTATTCATGCGAATCCCATGGAACCTGGTGATCATGTTGCATCACGATGAATCTAAATATGTTCTTCTGGAGGTAATTACACTACATTGAGACAAACCGTCTATTTTACGATGACCATTCATTCTTTTGTAGTGTACGATTTTGTTTCATTTCGTTTTATTGCCAAGTTTCGTTTCTGTTGGTTTCCACAGGCATTTGTTGAATATTAGTACATCTATGATAGAAACCCCAGACTTTTACTGGGACCGCCCGGAGGTTGAATCGCTCTATACCCAACTACGCACCGTACTCAGCGTCCCCGCACGAACACGGGTAAGTTGACTTTGGTCCAGTGTGATGCTCAGTTTTTTCCACGGTCGTCTCTGAGGAAGATCCCAGGGCTGAATCCTAAACTAATAGTGACAAGACGTTGTTGATTCCGTTGGAAGATTGAAACCGCGATTGGTTTGCTCTCTAAGTAAAGCAGTTTGATTACAAACGTCCAATCTTCAGTCGTGTTCACAGCATTAGCACGTCCAGCTGTAGCACCCTTTCGGTGCCTAACTGCCATGCCACCCGAAGGTTGCACGAGGGCTGGGATACTGTCAGGTTGCCCAAGCCTATACGGGAGAAGTCGAGAGGCCGAGGTCGGGTTCGAACTACGAAATTTTCGTTCGGTAAATTCGCGCTCTAACCACTTGGGTCATCTCGCTCTCCATCAGCACGTCATTATAGGTTCAATGTCTGTGCAGTGCCCTCGAGCAAACTTCACTCTTTCAAAACATCAAAGCAACATGACGCATTCCGCATGGTTAGTTAGGATTGGTCACTTAGGGGTTAAGTTCTTGTGATGTGAGGTAAACCATGGACCTCATGTGGTATCCGAGGGAACGACACAACCTAAGAGACGGAATTGTATTGCCCAGCATCCTGACTGCCACAGGTGACCTTTGTCGGGAGTTAACTGTCTGTTCTGTTTCTCGACCACTCACGTCGAATCGGATCATCCCTCGCCTGATGATCAATAAATGAGGCGGTTTCGAAGTTTCATGGGCAACATTTTCAGAAGATATCAATCTTAAGCGGGATGAGATAACCACTGCCATTCATACGGCAGAAACTCAGCACGTGGTGCTTCTGAAGGCCCATCAAATGAGCCCATAAGTTTAGAATACCCGCTGCCATTCCTCGGTACAGGACGTCGTATCCCTTCAAACGTTAAGTCTAATTCAGCTCGAGAATAGCCTATGACCTGATGAGAAATCTTGATGGATTGAGGGAACTCCAGAAATAAAGAAACTCTTGCAGCTGGGACCCTCTTAAAACTGTTTTGCCTGATACACCTAACGGGACCGAGGAAGCTGACTGGGCTGAATATTTTGTGTAAAAATTTAGTTCCCATCTCTCATTCCAGCCGTGGTCTTTGAGTTTAGACGCTCTCTCATACATTGAGATGCGGAAGAACCGTCGTGTCGCACCAGCATTATTCACAGACGGTTGTGTTTGGCTCTGGTCAGTTTGTTTAAACTAATTTTGAGCACGTTTCAACAATCTGAAGCCAATTGGTCACTGTTCCCAAACCGACTGCTCCGAGCATACGCCTCACTCCGGTTGTAACGCGGATGCCGGCTTCAATAATGTTGTGGCGTCTGACCTCGTGATCCGAGACGCAAATCCAAAAGCACTGGGCAGGATTTCAACCATGTGGGGTGTATCTTCACTACATCATTTTACTTGTTTGAGCAGCGCCATGCATATCGCCGACCAACTGTGGCGCTCTCCTTAATTTCAGAGGAACTTTCAACTCTGTGGATAGACTGGATCTTCTATGTATGCTTCGCCTGAGAGAACTACTCTGGAGAGTGAGATAGTTGACTAGTTAATATGCGGACTTACTGACTGGAAGATCCGTTGTTCGAACCCATCCTCAGCATCTCGCCTGATCCTTCTAAGCTTGGACAACCTGGCAGGAGTTCAGCCCTCGTGCATCCTCCAGGTGGCATGGCAGCTATGCACCGAAAGGGTGTTACGAACGATCGCTCTGAAAGTTTGGTGATATCCCTTGTACTATTTACTATATCTGGCCACGTCAGGGTTTACATTGCGCTGTCTGAAAGTTCCCCACAACCAGGAGGTTTGCCAGTGTTGTCCTCTGTTCCCATTCCTCTCTCACCTTTGTCATGGAGTATACTGTGTAAGAGATCACGGATCTGGATTTCCAAATGAGGTCCGGAGAAAGATTGGTAGGCTTAGAGCATGACAATGACACCGTTCTGTTGTTTGACGATCGAGCCCTCACTATTCCAACCAAACTGTTGACAATGATCCCGTGTTTCGACTCGCAGTTCGTGTCTTCAAATCCCGAGGTCTTACTTCAGGGTTTCCCGATGTCATATGCCTTTTCGAAAATTCAGAATAGGGGGCTTGAGTTTGTTGATAGGTTTACTTGGTCTAGCAAGTGTAAAGTTTGTG
Source organism: Opisthorchis viverrini (assembly GCF_000715545.1). NCBI lineage: Eukaryota > Metazoa > Platyhelminthes > Trematoda > Opisthorchiida > Opisthorchiidae > Opisthorchis > Opisthorchis viverrini. Next base: position 129,121 of record NW_008752157.1, on the reverse strand, counting down.
ACGGCCCTTTGGCAGACGACATCAGTGTACGAATCGCCAAGACAACGTGTCAACTTTGGTGTCAGAAACGAATGTCACTGAGATTAGATAGCCATGTTTGCAAAACGACCTCTGAGAGCTGTCCTCAGCTGTGGATATGAACCTCGGCTCCTTTTATCTGAAGGTCTCAAACGTCTCCAGGGGGCTGGTTACCAATGTCATGTTTGTTACGAAACGATCCAAAAGCGAGTACTAGGTAGCGTATCGTATTCGCCCGAGCAGCGGATACGGCTTTTCACGTTAGACTGTTTTGGATCAAAGAAGGCATCGTGTTTCACTCAAAGCATTTGTTGTTAGCGGAGGACAGGCCATGATGTGACATGATGGGAAGTGAAAGCTGGCGATATCGGTCTGAACTTTGTGAGATCACTGTGCTTCCTCGGCCGAGGCCCACCTGATTCTGCCTGTACGTGTTTGGAAACTTTACTGAACATGGTACAAAACTGATCCCAGAGGCTGGCTTGTCATCATTTTTTTGCCGAACTGCCGAGCTAACGCTTGTCTGTCGCTGTTTGGGCAAGGTTTGCAAAAGACTTTTGGATCCATCCCGCTGCTTGTGTTTCGCTTCACCAAGGTGCTCAACGTCCATGGTGTCGGAATATACGGACACCTCGCTGTTTGCCGTTTTCTCTAGGGATATGGGGTTTTTGGCAATAACTCTCCATTCCTCTCTTATCTTTCCACCTTTATCAAGTCATTCTTAAGTAAGTAGATATGTAAGTGGGGGGGGGGGAGATGGACCAAGTGGTTAGAGCGCGAATTTACTGACCGGAAGGTCCGTGGTTCGAACCGGACCTCTGCCTCTCGACTTCCCCTGTCTAGGCTTGGGCAACCTGACAGTATCCCAGCCCTCGTGCAACCTTCGGGTGGCATGGCAGTAAGGCACCGAAAGGGTGCTACAGCTGAACGGTATATTGTATGTATATATGTAAGTGAGTAAGCTAAATGTCAGTTCCACTATTGGTGGATTGCTGTCCTCATCACCCGTTCGAAATTAACTAACTAACGTTATGCGGTTCATTTGGGGCCAACGGTCCCAGTTTCTGTTTAGTTAGGAGGTCCAATCTGGACACATGCAAGAGGAACTGAGACTGAGGTCACTGTGTCTGCCTGATGCGGATGAACGTGAGCCGGACAACAGATAGGTGTTGTCTGTCTTTCCTACTTATGCAGCTGCACTTGGGGCGAATGGCTTCGCTCTCAGTGCGGCATTTTTGTGTGCGTCGACAGGATCAGTAATCATGGCGATGGGGCATGCAAGGCAGTGGCTGAATCTTTCTGAACACAAAGCATTTCTTGGTGGGAGTTACACGGGCACTTTGCATTTACTGACGCATATCTTTTGTTGTGTACGTTCTTTGAGCACGCAAAACGATTGTTCTGTAAACAAATAAACAATCCTCCAACCGCAACGCCCTTTTGGTACCTGGCTGTCGTACCATCCGAAGGAAGTGTAGGGACTGAGAGGCTGCCAGGTTTAGACAGGAGTAATCAAAATGCCGAGGTTGGGTTTGAACTACCTACCTTCTCATTTGAGCTGTCTTGAGCTCAATTTATCCCGTAATCACTGATGTCATCAGTGTGCTTATTGCTGCATTATGATCGCTTGCCTTATTCAGCTACTTTGCGGTTTTTCTGTGACCTCATCACATCGAATAGGCTATACTTGTAAATTACTGGGTTTGAGACCGTTCTAATCCAGATTACCGTCGTTTGAAGTCACATAGCGACTAGAAATTCAAGCACGATGTGATTACATGTACTGTCAAGTGTAAAAGGCATGTCAGGCTACTGCTTGTACAAATCAAATCGAACTCTTTTGGGTAGGCTAGAACAAACCGCATCCTTTACCTCCCAAGTTGGATGCGAGATGGTCCAAGTGGTTAGTGCGCGAATTTACTGACCGAAAGCTCCGACCTCTGTCTCTCGACTTCTCCTGCCTAGGTTTGGGCAACCTGGCAGTATCTGATCCCTCTTGCTTCCTTCTGGGGCATGGCAGTCAGCACCGAAAGGGTGCGATAGCTGAACGGTGGGACTTCCCAAGGTCCATTACCTTTTATCTATATACAGTATGCATGCCCTGCACTTCGTTGTTTGCCACTTTCATATACCCATGTCACAGCCTGTGTGCATCGTTATGGCCCCGTACTTTTCTATTCCTCAACACCTTTTCTCCTTTTAGGTTCTCAATTCCCGTTTGAACATGTGCTGCGAACTGACTGAAATCTTGTCCAATCATCTGCAATCCCGACATGCGTGCCGCCTGGAATGGATGATCATCCTCTTGATCCTGGTTGAGGTACCGTATTCTCTCGGTTCCGTCCAATTCTACCCTCTTTTCTCACATTTTAGGTCGCCTTTGAAGCATTCTACTACTATGAACGGCGTCAGGAGAAGAAACAACTATCGATTTCTACCTGATTCCCTTGATCAGGAAATTGTACAGCACCCCTAGAGGTTCTCTACTTCTCACGAATCCCACCGAGTACTGTAGCATCATTCAAGACATAAGAATCAACACTTTTCAACCAATTCCTTCGTTTTTTCTCATTCAACAGGGAAAGAAAGTTATCTGTGAGACTCCAGTGATAGCTTTGGTCGGTGTTATCCACAAAATGACTTCATTACCATTGCCTTTTGAAGCAGTCTTGTGTTCGACTGACTGAATTTGCTGTCGGCTGATTAAGTACGAAGCTGTGGTTGAGTCACCTTTTTGGCGTTTTTCCCCACATAAATGAATGAAGTTGCCAAGATCGGCGAACAGATCAACATACACCTGATCAATTACCAATGCGCAAAGTAAATAAATAATAAATCGTTCAGCTGTAACACCCTTCTGGTGCCTAGCTGCCATGCAACCCGGGAGAAGCATGAGGACTGAGATACTGCCCTGTTTCCCAAGCCTAGACAGGGGAAGTCGAGAGGCAGAGGTCGGGTTCGAACCACGGACCTTCCTGTCAGTAAATTGGCGCTCTCACCACTTGAGCCATCTCGCCCGCGAAGAAGTTCCTTATCGTAAGGTCCGTGATTCTGCGAAGTAGTTGCGACTGAAGTTCCTTATCGTAAGGTCCGTGATTCTAGTCCACTTCTCACGCATCAGTTGTATCGGCTACTACTTCCGATGCGCGGATATCTACCGCACCTACCTAAATCATCGATGGACGAAATCGTGGCAGCTACAACCGCTGTATGGCAAGTTGGCGCTTTTCACAGCCGGTGATGAAGCTCCAACGGACACTGTATGCAGAGCCACCATCCATGACAGTGCCTCTAACTACCTCACTTAGTTTATGATGAATGAGCCAACAGTGTCTCCAACCGAGGGTATTTAACAGGGTCATCGCGTATTTTCAAGTAGGCTTGGTTCCACCGGTGTATTCGGGACACAATGCTTACTTCCAGACGATCTTTATTTATCCTGATGACTGTTTCTGTTTTTCAGCCGTCGACCCCATCCAGTATCAGGCCTGTGCAGAATGTGCCAGAACCACTGTGAACTTCATTTGTGAGCGAGCCTTTAATGGTGTGACTGGGCGTTTGACATTGCTGTTGTGTACTGCAGCCTTCAATGTGCGTTGAAGTAGCTAGGTTTTGTGTGTGCATTTTGTCACCGGTATGTTCTGACCTCGCCGTAAGGTTTATTTCTGAGCGTTTCCACAGCGAAAGAGTACGTCAAAGCATGCTCAAATGTCATTGTTGCGTGTCTGATAAGCAATGAGAACAAGATGGTACCCTACCATAGCACGACGTAACTAGATAATGTTGTCCGATTGGCGACGGATGAAACTTGTGTCATGTACAAGAGGGTGACCGACGTCCACAGAGCTGTTCGTTGCGGAATGGCTATCTCGGGGGGTTGCGCAGGTAATACCACCTCGATTGTATCCACGAATGAAACTTGTGTAATGCACAAGAGGGTGACCGGCATCTACAGAGCTGTTCGTTGCAGAATGGCTATCTAGGGGGGGTGTTGATAGCTTGGGTTGCGCAGGTAATACCACCTCGATTGTCGATCAAAATCCAAACCTACAAGCTCAGTTTGGCGAACGGAACAGACGCCGCAGTCATGAATTATTGGTTTGTTCACTGAGGCGTCAGCACGATAAAGTATCACAAACTAACTGAACTAAACGTTTTAGCTCCCGGTGATTCCTTTTTTTACTTTGAAACATGGAATTATTATCGATTTGATGGATCCAATTCTGTTAGCTGGGTATTCGGGGAAGTCACCAGATTTCCGCAGTGGCCGGCAAGACTCAGGTTGTGGAGCTAAAACCAGGGAAATAAGTTGCTTTCTTGCTGGCATATTTCGCGGTGCTCTTTCAAAAGTGGACAAACTACCCAACCTGGGGTGCTACTTTAAAAGGGCAGTTTTGAACAATGGTTCTATGGGAACGGTTTGAATGAGGCAAAATTTATGAACACACCTATATTGGCTACTTAGGTGGAGTGGGATTTTACTGACATACAGAAGATTTTGCACAAGAACGTTCGACTGAAGATAAACTTCCGCATACTAAATTTTATTTTCGTCAGGATATGACCAGTGTATTTCATTCGTCGAGAAACGCCAACAGGCTGCTCAACGGTAGCACGTGGAACGATGGGTTGCATCCTCGAGCGAGTCTTGAACTTCTATGCTCACTGACGAATTCAGCTGATGCTACGTGACCTATTGTATGAAAATCTACGCCACAGTATTCACTCTAAACTTCTAAATAGCCGTCATTAGGATATTCCGCAGTTGGCCAGTTATACATTTCAGTAGATTGTTTCAGCTTCGTTTTTTGTGCAGCTCAACCGGTGGTTCACTCTCGAAGGGTGGTACTTCAACCAATTTTCAGTCGTTCTTGATTACTCCGTACTAATCAGTGAATAGCCTCAAATCACGTTCATTTTTGGCATATCGGAAAGTGTCTATGTGGGACGATTCCACCCAGGCTAATGTGTTCACACTATTCACAAACAAATTCACCTAGAAGTCCTCGATGCCGCACCCAGAGAACGTGGACAAGACGGCTGTGTGTACCGATAGGTCACTGAGGTTTGACTGTCTTTCAGAGCGAAATGCAGTTTAGCGTTGTCAAACAAGGATAGTTATCGTCAATCCGATCCACTCAGTCCAACTGCTGGTGAGAAATGTGGCTGAGTGGCACATATTGAGAATGATCGATCAAATCACACGAAGGACTTCTATAATGCAATTACCTGGGTGTACATGGTGAAGCCTCATAGCTGAGAGAGGTTATCGCATCGATTCAAGAGCAGTTTTGTTCTTTTCGGACCGAAGAATTAAAGGCGTACAAAATTTTAGGAAACGTACAGGAGTGACTGATAGGCGATACATATAAATCAATAAACTGTGACCAAAGGTACCGAGTGCAGAAGGCGGAAAATTTGCGGTCACCGGTGATAACCAGTGCGGGCATCTGTGATACATCATTAAGTTTCTATAATCCAGGTTGCTTGGGTTATCGGAGGCTGAAAAATAAAAACCTGATATGTCACGCTATTTAGAGACTACACTAACTAGACCTTTTGAGATCTACTTTCTAGAAAATCTAAATCCTTGCACAGTTGAAACTGCACATGTTAAGCATCTTGAATTGTAAAGAGAATAAGTTCTCGGATCGAAATTGCCTGACTCTCAAGCTTGGTGGCGAAAAGCTGTGCTGACTCAAGTGCAACAAAATCGTAATTTACGGAATGCCTACAGATTGTTGTGGAATGTGGCACGATAAACTGGGAATGCCAAAACTATCAAGTTCGAAATAAATTAGTTTGTCATTGGCTTGTTCGCTGAGCTGGGCCTACGCACTGATGATGTCACCTCGATTGGTGATGAAACGTTTGCAACCAAATTGCCCAGCTCAGCGAACAAGCCAATGACAAACTAATTTATTTCGAACTTGATAGTTTTGGCATTCCCAGTTTATCGTGCCAAGTTTGATTACCGCTTACATAAACCAACGTTACCGACTAGGTACAGTTAGACGAAGGCTCGCTTACCAACATCTTAGTAGGTCTAAATCTTCTAAGAATCCCCTCGTTTGGAAAGTCACTTGTGCAGACATTTGCACATTTTGAACAAACTACTTTCATTTACGGTACCATGTGCAGTAAACTCCTTCTGAAGATCCTGAAATCTCCCGTGGCGAGTGAGTTGCGACTCGAAATTTTTCGTTCGATAATCCGGCGTGGGTATTGATTTTCCGTCTTGTCTTACCAAAGGAATACTTCCATCAGCTGTGAGCATTGCTCAGGCATTATAGACAGCACTGGCCTTCCTCACGCAGTGCTTTCAGGACTATCGATTTTGCAGCTCGACCAACTGAACACCACTTTCAGTCGTGAGCGAAAATCTCGTGTCAAAGCCTGATTGACTTGGATGAACAAATTTCATCACAGACTGTGAAAGCAAGCGCAACTGAAGTAAGTCATCGTGTGGTTTGGTGCATTCAGCCGATCTTTCGAAAAGAAACGTTATCACCGATATGCAAGGAGTGTATTGGATTTTGTGGGCAGCTTTGTCCATTTCATGTTCCGCCTGGCCACAACAATTCACCTTATTGACGGGAATGGCTGACTTTTCGGGTGGCCTGATTCACCCACTGTCTGCCAATAGCTATGCTCCAGCAACCGGATCGCAGGTCACAGAAACCGAAACGACAGATGACACACATGTTGAAGTCATGCATCTAACCACAGCTTCGTACAAGGGTCTGAACTATGTCATGGTGACTAACCTGTCCCTCCCGTTTGCCCAAGCTGAACATTACTGCGCTCACGAATTTTCCGAACCGATGCACTTGGTTTCAGTGGGTTCCGAAAATGAATGGGTAAGTTATCCATACGTGTACGTTGGCGTGCTCGCCTCCGTAGACCGCTAGAGTTGTGCAAGACTTGATATCCGGTAGATGTGAGATATGTAGCCTAATTCACGTCGTCCTATAGCCATGTTAACTCAAGTACAACACTCTGTTGTGACCTACTTAAGTAGGTGCAAGTAGGAAAGAAACTGAACAAACATATAAATGAAAGTTTGACAGTCAGGAGAGGGCGACAGCCGTGAAACGGTAATGGAGTCGCGTGAAGTGGCGAAGGCTTATGTAATCTTACACTGCTCATCAATCCTATTTAGATTGCTAAATCCAAGGCCACCTTGCAATTATCTAGTCAACTTTCAAAAGTATCGTTTCGTTTTTGAGGACATTTCGCAAGGTCATTGAATAGTGCGATGCAGAATTTCGCGTTGTATGTTCTTGTGTGGTTTCACGTTTTGCAAGTTTGAGCAACGTTGGTCCAGGTCTGCGTGATCTACGCGTATTACTCCGGTTCTGTACCTAACTTATTGACTTAGCGAGTACTAAACTGGACTACTGTTTTTCCTTCTTCAGAAAATGTTGTCAAACGTGTTCAGGAGTCATCCCAAAACCACCAAAGTTTGGCTTGGAGGGACTGTAGAAAGATCTAGTCCAAACACGCTCCTCGTCCGGTGGATTAATGGGCAACAATTTGGATACCATCGTTTCTCTGAAGCCGAGAGAAAGCGTTGGCGTAAAGAATGGAAACAGAAAGGTCAAGCGTGCATAGTTGCGGAGCTACAAGAAGGTGGGGTTGGAAACTGGGCGGTGGAGCTGGCTCCCTGCAGTTTGCCACGCTCGTTCATTTGCAAGGAAGAGGAAAACCGTGACCACTCAACAGGAGTGGATGGAACGCTCATGCCTTTTCAACCATTTCGTCTAGGTGACCTAATTCGCTCGCTGTTCCTCCCGTCACCATTCTTGCCAACCACGACGACCCGAAGTTTTACCAGCCTAGTCCGTAATCCACCTGCCCAAAACCGTGTTCAGTTTCAAGCCTACAACACGCAACCGACAACACAGAACGTAACGCAAAGTACTCTGACAACTCCAACTACTGAACCTTCTACTGAAACCTCGTCTACCTCGACGACAACCGACCTGGCTGTTGAAACTGTCACAAACACCAAATCCTCCCCAACTACCACGACAGAAGTGACGACAGTGCCAACAACGGCTTACAGCGGTACAACAGGTTCGACCAAGTCTGAAAGCGATAGCGTTGTTCTCCGGGAAGGTATTGTTGAATCAGTGTCGCCCAGCTCAACTACAGCAGAGCTGCCTGGCCCTGTCCAGACTGATAATCTTTCAGGACCGGAGATTCATCCAAAATTCACCATATTCAGCTCCACGCCAAATGGCGTCGCCTCCTCAGAGCATGGCGTTCCACTGCCACAGAGGAAAACAGAACCCCAAGCGTTTATACCAGACGTCGGTGCACAAGTGATTTATCCAAGATCTCCTTGGGACATCACGTATTTGGACGAACCTCAGTGGTTAACTCGAAAGCAAAGTTAGACGCATGGTTTCATGCCTTCGTGTAATATCTCCTTGTTCTATTGGTAACAAAATGTTTTGATAGCCGAAAACATTGTTAAAATTCTGTTCTGGGTCGCCAGTCGGGCTGTCGCTATAGTGACACTCCAGTCTAACAAGTAGGAGCTAAGAAATCGATTTCGGCTCCCTGACTCGTAGATGTGTTCGGTTAATTTCATGGCCAGCTAATTCGAAACCTGTTGGGCCATTGGAAACAAAGCTAGAATAGGTCATCACTTGGTCCACACTAGCTTTTGGTGAACTTGGGTAGCTCAGTCGATAAGGCACCAGCTTACTGACAGAGAGGCTCGTCGTTCGAACCTGACAGTACCTCAGCCCCCTTTGCTTCCTTCGGGTGGCATGACGGTTAGGCGTAGCTGGTGTAGTAGTTGAGTGATTATATTTGTCATATAATTAGCCTTTGGTGAAATGCTTCGACTCATCAAACACCGAAAATCCTTCAGTCAGCTCCTGAATGAATCCTGATTAGTATCCCTGTTGAGCGTGAAATCCATTTAATCCTCCTCTGCAAACAAAACTAGGTGATAAGTTCTACAGACATCCAACAACAATCTTAGTATTTACCATAAACGGTCTTTCCTTTATGGAATGCAATGTTTGACCTGAAGGCGTTTACTCAGGAAGTGCATCATGAACATGCCACTAATAGGGGGGTAGTCGAGTGCTCCTCATAACTGTTCCCTGGGGACGGAATTTACTGGAGCTCTCTAGCCACCGCATCTCATCTATCCCATGGGAAATCCCCCTCAGCTTCACGAGTGATAACCAGGGTGGGGGGTCGGCTTTCTGTACAGCGGTTGACTAAATAGGTGGGCTTAGTTTGACGACTTTGTTTTCCTCAAGGGAGTAAAGTTTGTGTAGCTTCTCGTCCTCTGGGAACCGTTTTCACTTTGAAAGACAGCTTGATTGAGTTAGGTTTATGCCACACTCCGTTTGCCTAGAATTGTATCTGGTAGATGTGACGTGTGTGCTTAATAGGGGGTGTTTTGCCCTCAGGTCACTAGTACGCCGGATGAATAGGCGTTTCTATTGGCTGAAAAAGCGTCACTGCACGAAGCCTATAATGGGCGGAGGGGTATCCATTCAATAGAACGTCTGCAAATTGGCTTGTGGCTCCGTTGAATTGTTCATGTTCACGGTAAACTAATTGGTGTGAACAATGATTTCAATCAGGGTTCGAATGTTCTTCAACGAAATATATGGTACTAAAGGTTAGGGTGGCAACTAAAGGCTACTTTAATGAGAATAGCGCTGTAAATTTCCTGGTATTCATACTGTCCGAAACTTTGTCGCGAAGTTTTATGTGGAATTAATGTTATTCCCAATTGCACAATGCGTGTGAAGTTTATGATATGAACAAGGAAAATGAAAAAGTGATTACTGATCCCAGTGACGGTGCTAGTAGATTGCTTGACACACTTTTCAACACTGTCGAGTTCATTCGAGACGGCACGACTAAGGAAATATGTTGAAACCATTGCACTGGATTAATCCACAAGGTTATGGCAACCGACTGCACACCACCTGCCCTGATCTAACGGTACCTGAAGGTCGCTTAATGTCCACTCGCCACGAATGATTGATCAACAGCTTACGACTGGAGGGGCACAGCGAACTCCCCTGCTTCTCAGATCTGCATCACGGGATCCTCGGAAATGAAGTGATTGGGGCTAAACATTTCAAATAACTCCAAATATTCCCCTCTGTTTAGTGCAGCTTCATCAAAGTCCGAAGACGGGCACCCGATACTCAAAGTGCTGTATATAGCCAAAAACGTCACCTCGAACACCGAACTGGTGTAACGGTGATACTACTGATCGGGAGGCACTCGAGTAGAATTTCGCTTTGCGTCGATTGAAAAATAAAATTCTGTTGCGGAATTCGCGGGGCCACTTTGTAACATTTGCTTGCATTTGACCGACGAATGATTGGAGGCAATGAATCTCCAGGAAGACTCGTTCGGGAGAAGATCTGTGTCCAGTTTTTGTAGCTAAGATGCAGATTAGAGTTTTGCTTCCCCGTTCAATGGTCTGTAACCGGTCAGTTGGCCATTTTCGAAGGGTAACTCCGCAGCGAAGGCCTTCTTCCTTTCACTGGTAGCTCCGCGAACCAATCAAGAAAAACCACTGGCTTGTTCTCGGGGACTGCGCCTACCTGATAAGCCCCACAGGAAGGGCGAAACCGGTCGTGGGCTGTCGAAGGGTCTTCAACAACCTTATGACTACGGTGTTACGTCTATACAATGGTTGCATCCAACTCCTCTACTATGATGGCCTGACCAGAAGGGTTAGTTAGCTCCAAATTTCAAAGCTTCAACTACCTTCATAAGGAGACAACTATAACAGTGAACTCGTGTATCTTCCCTGGTCTTTAGGACAGCGTTACACACCTTCAAGACTGAATGAACTCCTAACTGTTTGGGACGATACTAGTGTGACGGTGTATACTGATAATAAAGCATGCGAGTAGTGTACGGTCCGTCTAAGCTGCGTCCCGCATCTGATGCAAGGTGAAGGTTACCACGGAATTACGGAGCCGTTTTTTAGTGTTCGTTTACTATTGTTTAATATCAAAAGAACGTCCAAAAACAGGACGCTTGAAAATGTACAGTTTTCATAAACTCTGTGCAGATGAGATATCTACTTTCGTACCTAATGGCTTGTAACCGCTTAGTTCTTGTTACCTTATAAACAGCGAACAGTGATCTCCCTTTCACAAGTACAGCCCTCTCTAAATGGATTTCGGAACCACCAGCGAAGGATGTTCGTTCGCTCAACGAACAAAAACTGAAGGGTTTCAGAAGAGCTTGGTAGACAATCGGTAGTTTCTATTTGGGCAACGTTTCAATTTTGACACAAAAGCTTCATCAGGCCAAGTGAACAGGTCACCAAATTGGCCACGTTATAAGACAGACGGAGAACCAATCAGTAAGTCCTCTTCAAACTAGATCAGTGTGAGTGTCAATTAACGGCTCTTGTCGGCTAGTGTGGGTGCCAATACCTTGAATTGATGGGTTGGAGGGGCTCCAAATTAGTTCCGATCGCTTTTCGTTCCTTAATCATCCAATTCAGGGTGCTTCACTTGATGATTCACCTCGGGTGCTGCTGTTAGATTTGCCCTGGTCTTTGTGGGGTTGTGAGTGCTCCGACAATTTAGTTTGAGGGGGTTGAGGTCAGGTGGATTTCAGATAACCGCACACCAACACGTGTCAGCTCGAGCGATCCAAGACCGTTCTCCACACGCTAGCCAGCTCCACGCCCTCCATTCTGTTAATGCTGGAATGCTTGGCGATTTCTACCGCCTCGGCGATCAGTCTGTGTGACGTGGACCTTAGTCCTCGCCTCAAAACCTCAACATTTTCTAAATCTATTTTGTGTCCCGTGTCGAGTGCGTGTTCCGCAATTGCCCAGTCTTTCAGTAACGCTTGATATTCATCTGCGTTTCTCGGCGGCCTGTTTATTTTTCTACTATGCTTTCCGACTCTGATGTGTAGTTCCCTGGCCGTCTCTCCTATATAGACCTTGGTGCAATCATTACACTTAATTTTGTAGACACAGTCCCTGGTTCTGTTTGCCGGGAGGCGATCCTTCAATTGCACCAGTGCAGAGCGCAGTGCTCCCCTTCTGGAAAGCTTCTCTTATATTAGCCGTGTTTAGAAGGGTTTGTGCAGGGAACACGTTTATATTGGGGTGAGAACGAATGCCCAAAGTAATAAACGGACCTTACTGAAAGATAATGACTTCAAAGGTCAATAGCAGTCGATACTTGACGAAATCTAAAGCCAGTCAACACGCGATCACGTGACATGGACGAGTGGCGCTCTATCCTGTCCACGTGCGAGTAAATTGTTCAAACTGGGAGGTTTCAGGTTCGAAACTCCCTGAAATTTCATGATTTCCCCACTGATTATGATTCCCAACAAGAATGAAACAGCTGTACAGTGCTTCTTAGCTTTTCAGCATTGACTGAATTCACTTGAAGGACAAAAACCCAATTAAAAATTACCAAATCTCCTCACACTATTGGTAAAATATACCTCAGTTAGCCCCGAAAACAAATTTTCATCGCGATCATGTATTGGAAAACAATAATTGCCGAACCAGAGCAAAAACCGTGGTACGATTCTTCAAGAGTCTGTAGAATGTGACTGTACTGTACAAAAGCCAAACTCACAAATCTGGTTCCAGAATGATGTGGGTGCGCACAGCTAATAAATGCCCCCCAAAAGCCGAAGGAACTAGACTAGATCTGTCAGCTGTACAAACAAGCGACCCATACCATAAATAACAATGCCAACAAGAAGCGCGTTGGCCAAACAAACCAGTTCTGCAAACAGATCATCCCAAGTTTCAATCCGGCCGAACAAAAGAGACAAACAAAAACGCAGGAGACCACTTCGTTTTCGGTAGCTCCTCCGTGATTTGCGTCGTCGAGTGACAAAGGTTCCGCAAACAGTTGACGGACGCTTTCTTTTCAACCGACTGACGCTTGTGATCTCACTGGCATCGCTGGCATCCGAACCGTCTGATCGAAGCAGGGGGAGTGTATTTGAAGCAGACAAAGCTGGACAAGAATAAAATGATTCGATTTTTGTGGAAGGGGTCAGTGTAGTGCAAAAGGACGCCGTCGACCGAGGAGACCAGGCTGGAGGACAGCTGAAGACGGACGGTCGAAAAAGTGGTTTGTCGGTTGACACTCGAAGTCTCGTACCAAACTCTTCCAGCGGGTCAGAATTGCGAACACAATGGTAAGCAGGATGAGCGGATCGAGTGGAAAAATTGCAGTGGCTGTTGGCTAGTTGAGATCTATTCGTACAACTGTCGTAAGAGCTGCCACTCGGCCACGATTCTATTAGAACCTGCTTCTGAGCCTTCCAGTCACTGGAACAAAATCTGATCCAAGTGACCAGGCTAGAACAGACACCGAAGAGTAACGGTATCGCCATGAAGGCTACGACTGCATACCCGCAGAAACGCATGGATAGATTGTGATCAGCTGTGGTCTCAGTATTGAGAGTGGTTTGGAGAATAATTGAGACGGTTGTATTGCTCACAATCAAAAGTAGTATTACGTCCAGAAGCAGAACAGACGCACAAACTCCCCTGGTCCTCGAGCTGTTCTGAGATGCCCAATGCCTGTGGATGAAAACCGACTGGAGAACGATGCAGAGTAGGCAGAAGCACAACTGTCCCAGAACAGGCATATCCAACGAGGTGGCCCATCGTAACAGATCTGCGCAATGTGGAAAGAGGTGTGTCCGTAAGGCTTTTGGTTCCGAAAGAATAATCAGTCGATCTAGCACAGTGGACTTGTGATCTGTTCGAACGGTACAATGTCTGTTCGCCACGGAATAAGCCGCCGGTCCGGCTAGTAGGGAACAAATGCATAAGAGACTGGAAATCCGGAAGACGAGATACAGTGGTCCGGATACGACAAAGACATTCGTGGAGAGGGTATGGGAGGTGGAAGATGATGGGCGATTGGTATTGTTGTCCCGTCTCCGTGGTCGCAGACTATTCCACCAGTTCAGGTAGTTGGGCAGCAGCTTCGCATCCAACTGAAACGGACAAACAGATTGAATGTGAACGGGAAGGCTTCTCAATGATCGTAAGTAGAGATGTGATAACTGTTCAATCCTTGTTATAAACTAGGAGTAAGGGGAAAGTCAACTTTCCTAATCCCAACTGGTACCTACTCAGTTTCACTCACATTCCAAGTGGCCTAATTCGGATTGACTCGAAAAGCCTGTGTCAGCATCACTCACCCCGCTTTTCAAGCTAGCTCCAGTTACCCCGGGGTGCGGTTGTAGTGCACCGCTGTCATACAGCCCTAAGAAATCATGATGGTTGAGGTATGTTCAAGTCTGAAAAGAATCTGGAAGTTGAGTGTGGGTCTCAATAACTAACCCCTCGGTCGGAGCCTGGCCTCTGAGTTAACTTGGGTAGGTGCGCGACGCACGGAGTCGAAGTAACCGAATGACCGAATTCCCGTAATGCCCGTCTGACTGCGAGACAGAGGGCAGGAACAAATAAACGGAGGATGCCATGTCGGTCTTAGCGACAGGATTATTCGGGAAGAGCTTGTCCGATATGCTACAGTTTATTAGCGCCTCCGGACGTAACGACAAACAATGACGTGCTCGTGGCGAATGATCTAACAAACACTCAATGAGGTACGAAGTTCAAAATGCTGTACTGTTGTCACAAGGGGCGAGGTGGCCCAAGTGGTTAGAGCGCAGATTTACTGACCGGAAGGTCCGTGGTTCGAACCCGACTTCTGTCTCTCGACTTCCCCTGTCTAGCCTTGGGCAACCTGACAGTATCCCAGCCCCCGTGCAACCTTCGGGTGGCATGGCAGTTAAGGACCGAAAGGGACTGCTGTCACAAGGCAATTCGCTGCAAGGTGTGGAAGTTATTCGACACGAACTGAAAAATGGAGGAGCCAATTCAAATGACTTTCAAACGACGTGCGTCTCTCTCTAAAATGACAAAACTAGTTCTCCTTTCCCGGCGAGTAGTACTCATCGGACGTTGAACAATGGCACTTTGATTCAACCTACACTAGTTACACGGCGAATCAGATTTTGATACGAATATAGCACCTGGAACGGTTCTAGTGGAAAATTTTTAACGGACTGACGGTAACGTACCCACGATGAGCTTCAAGGAGCTGTTCCGAGATGAAATGACAAGGAACTTGCTTGTTGCAGTCTGTTTCCAACTCACCGACATGATTTTCTGGGGGTACTTCCAGGCCCCTGACCCCACTGATACGCAGTGAGGGAGCATAAGCTACAAACGAACTCACTTGGTGGTGTCGAAGGGGGTGGATTATTGGGTAAGGATTGGTTGGAATTAAACCTCCATCGCTATTACCGAAACGCCTTTTTGTGAATTTCACCAATGAACTGCTGCGAATTTCAACAATTCAACGGGGTCGGTGCTAATCTAACGGCGGGCAATGGCACTCAGACTCATTTTCAGCACAATATTCTTCGAAAAGGGGTGTCAAGTGCAGGTGTCCCGACTCAACGTGTTAATTGGCTTAATTCAACCAAAACTAGAATAACTGTCCTGTTTAGATAGTTCAAATCGACCACATCAGCTCGTTTCTCTGAAACGGAGAGCGCTCGGCTGAGATGATATAACACGTTCAAATAACCATTGTCACTTGACTTAGTTTCATCGAGTTTGTATTCACAGCACGCTCACGACTTTTGATCGGAATCAATTCCACAGAGCAAGTTCTCTTTTACAAATAAATAAGTTCAAACAATCCAGTCAGATACGCTTGCAACCGTCCTTGAATGACGCTGGTGGAAGCAAACCTGGCATACCAACCCGGTGGTAATTCAAGGCGAAAGAAATATAAAGTCAGTTCATAAGCGAAGTGATTCACACCAGCAACGAAATAGACAAATCACAGCCGGAATATGGACGCAGACAGTCGTCCGGAAACGAAGAAAACTAACCTCTTTAATTCGCCTCCTAGACTTGGTCAAGCAGGTGGCACATAAAGGGTAAATCCGCTCCAGACGGAGTTTATAGTTCCTCAACTCAATGTCCCAAAGTTCCTCGCGCGTAGGCTCAAATTCTGACAGGCGTTGAACAATGGCGCTTTGATTCGACCTACACTGGTTACACAGCACATCAGATTTTGATACGAACATGGCACCTGGAACGGTTCTAGTGGAAAATTTTTAACGAACTGACGGTAACCTACCCACAGTAAGCTTCAGGGGACTGTTCCGAGATGTGCTGACCGGGAACCTGCTTGTTGTAGTCTCCATCTTCAGTAAACCCATTGTACTGTCCACATGTTTCACAAGTAAAGGAATTCTCCGAACCTTTCGGAACAAATGTAGTTTTTTGGCAAAACCAACATTCAGATTCGACCCGCTTCCGAAGTCTGCTTCGCGCGAACCGTGTCAGCAAAAATGCCAGTAAAAAGATGGCAGTTGCAGCCAATAAACCAAGATGGTAATATGGATTGGAGAATGAATCGAAAACATTTGAAGAAAACATCTTTGGCTGTACAATTCAAACCGTTCAACTGAAATGCCAGCGAAGGACTGATGGAGAGATTTCAACCCTGATTGTTACTTGGATGTCGGTGGTGAAGCACTCCATATAGTGGTTGATGGTATATGCAGGAAGGTCGATGATGTTCAACTGAGGGAAACTGAAAGCAGAATTAAACACGGTCGTCAGCAACCACAGGTCAACCGATAATTCGAAGCTGAGAGGATAACTGTGTAGACTAGAACCTGGACTAGAAAGTGGCGACCATTGCGTAACTGTGAAAATTATTCACCACATCGTGGTGTCAGGCACGGGTCACTCCTTCTCTCCAACTTCGTAATCAGCTTTCCGCCTGAGTCTTTTTTTTACCTGTGTCGAAACATTCCCGGAGTGTTCGTTCACGGACACCGATGATACTGCTTTCCTTGGATCGGACCCTTTAGAAATGCAAATTTAAATAATCTAAATACTTTTGTTGCACGTATGTAAAGCGTAAAGGGTTACTGCAAGACTGGATGGGATCGAACCCAGACATCAAGCTTACAGGCAAACCGATCCATGTGGTAAATAAATCAGTCTACCTTGGCAGCTGGCGAAATGCGAAACTGACCGCGGAACTGAAAAGGCTAGGGCAGTGTTTGCCAACCCCCGACATTTGTGGTGCCGATGTTACACCAGCTTGACTCGCAGCAACGGGTACCACTGCACAGCTCTTGAACTGAAAAGCAACCGTAAAAATTAAACGGTAAGGAAGCGATACCCAAACAGTCTACCCTACATCAAAAATGTGGTCATTGAGCCAGGTGCAATGGTGGGCACGGTATGGCATTTGTCCCAGTCCCGGTCGGAGGCTAAGTGGGTCGCTAGTTGTTTCGGAAATCCGTCCCCCCCCCCTTCATGCAATCCGATGACAGCTCAGCACCCACATATTGAAATCAACGTCCATCTAAAAGTAAAATGGAACCGCCAGTAGAATAACTCCCCATGCGGTTGCGGCTAATCACCAGTGTGGCGGTGGATACTACTGATGGGGCATGCGAATAGTATTATTTCTCGCAAATCCGCTTCGCGTCTCTTATAAAAGTGAGATCTATTACGGAATTTGTGGAGCCGCTTTCTAGCATTTGCTTGCATTTGAGTAAGTCAATGAATGTCCGGGAAAATTCAGGAAGACGCGTTCAATGAGACAATGGATATCCAGTTTTTATAAACGAGATACATATGAGAGTTTCGCTTCTCTGTCCAGTGGTCTGTAACCGTTCAGTTGGTGTTTTCTAATAACTCCGCAGCGAAGGCCTTCTTCCTTTCACCAGTACTCTAAGAAAACCAATGTAGTACCCTCGAATATGCCTTTCTTGACTCAATGTATTCCAGTGGTACAGTTAAAATTGCCATGCTCCATGAACAGACTTACCATTTCGTGTCCAAAAATTTAGTTCCTAGATGTTTTTTCTGGCAATCATTCCCTTCTAGTAAGTATTTTGGAATAAAACAGGTAATATTTTCTCACTATCAATATCGTTGGCTCAAGCGCGTTTGGTGCTTGGTGTCCTTTTAACCGAACTCAGCAAGTACCAATGTAGAATTCATCATCAATGAGCCCTCTTCTGATGTCTCCTAGATTGGTGAGGGAGCGGTTGCGACACAAGCAAAGAGCAAAAAAGATAGATTGGGCAGGGCGTACATCAGGCGTCTACCTCATGCTTATCCGGTTAATAAAAGAAGGGAGAAACTTAAGACCAGTATGGGATCTTTCTCAGCCCATAACACCTCCCCGCGCTGATTAATCGATGTGCCTCAACTAGCATGCGTTAGCCACATTAAACGCAACCTGTGGCGACTGTGAAGGACGATCACAGCTTAACCTTGTGTCATGTCTCCAGCACATGCCTCGTGACTGAAAGTGCTGCCTTAGAGTTGAATCTAGTGACGCCGATTCGGGTTGCGAGTAGTTATCCGGGTGCGGATACCCCAGTTATTGTGAAAGGTACTTCGAGGAAATGAGTACCAGAACCACTTCATTGGATGCAACTGGACACTGGGCGACACAAAAGTAAATAGCATAATAAAAGAAATTCATTCTGCTGAAGAGCTATACATAAAAAAACAACTCATCTCTATCAAGAAGCCATTGGAACTATCTATTCGAACGTAGATGCAGTTGGAGACAGTTGACAGGATACTTGAAACAGGAGCAAAATTTATCTCAAACCGACTTCGTTGCTGTGAGACAATCGCAACCCGTCGTCACCGGGATCAAACTCAAAGTCATATCTTCAATCAATGGGTACAAGATCAAAGGGGGACAGAAGGTTGAGTTGCAATCATTGTCCAAAGTCTTTGTGGGATATAGCTGATCAAGGAAACTCAAAATTCTTGGAGCATTATTGATCAAACGGTGCAAGGTGAAGCTATGCACTCGGGAAGACCCCAAAGCAATTCTGTAGTTATGCTTGTTTTACTGACCAAGTAAGTGTCAAGCTATCATCGTTTCCAGCCGCAAAAAAACGTGTACTTGGCCCGTCTCGGGGCCCCCATCCAGGAAGACAGTAATGACTAGAGCAAACAACTGAGTTGCTGTTAATGGCTTTTATACTTCTTTGCCCAGTCATTGTTTGACCTACCCTGGCTCGTTCCCACACTTAACGTGGTTGTGCGAAAGGAACCCTTCGAGGAAGTCGGTCGACTAGCATACACAGCACGTGGCCAAGCCAGCGCAACCTGTGGAGAGTGATCAGTTCGTCTCCCGAAAACTATTCGACGAACTTCAGCACTACTGATCCGGTGTACCAACCATACTCCAACAATGCTCCGAAGACATCGACGGTCAAACAATGAAAGTCTTTTGACATCCTCAGCGCGCAGCGGCCAGGCTTCTGACCCCTAGAGTAGCATGGAGCACACCACAGCGTTGTAAACTCGACCCTTGACGGTTATGTCAAGGGTCAAGGGTGATGTCACGCCTACGCCACAGGCGACGCAGGTTCACAAAAGCTGCACTTTCCTTCCCAATCTGGATGGAAATATCATCTTTCGCGAGACAACCAGCACTGATACAGCCGCCTAGGTAAATAAATTTGTCTACGACCCCAACCGACTCATTTGAGAGCATGAGGTTAGGTTCCTAGCCCACCCAGTCTTGCATTAGCACTTTACACTTTGTAAGTGTGAAACACATGCCAAACAGTGAGGCAGAACTATTTAAATTATTTAAAACGTTCAGCTGTAGCACGTTTCCGGTGCCTAGCTGCTGTGCAACCCGAAGGAAGCACGAAGGCTGGGATACTGTCAGGTTGCCCAAGCCTAGACAGGGGAAGTCGAGAGGCGGAGGTGGGATTCGAGCCACGGACCTTCCGGTCAGTAAATTCGCGCTCTTACCACTTGGGCCAGCTCGCCCTTTTAAACTATTTAATATTGTTCGCATTACCACGGGGTCAGATCCAAGAACAGCTATGTACCCAGCGTCTTCGATATCTGTGAGCGGACGCCCCGGGACTAATTTGACCCTACAGGTATTAGAGGCCGATAGTGAGTCTTCCATGATCGTATCAATGACGAAGTTGAAGAGGAAAGCTGAAAGAGGACAACCCTGTCTTATATGGTGAACTCGGGTGAGAGCTTCCCGTAGACCTTCACACGACCGCGGAAGTCGACGTACAACGCCTTAAGGAGGGTCAAGAATTTATGGGGGACACCTTTGCTCCACAGATACTGCCATAGTGCTTGGCGGTCCACAGAGTCAGAGGCAGCTTTCAGATCGAGGAACACAACCATTGTTGGTTGCTGGAAGCAGTATTGTTGATCCGGAATCTGTCGGAGGGTGAAGATATGATCGATGCAACCTCTTGCAGGACGAAACCCAGCTTGGTTTTCACGGATCTGCTTCTCCCTGTGTCCAGTCGATCGTCGAAGGATAACACTAGAGAGGACCTTCGATGCCACAGCTACCAGGCTGGTGCCATGGTAGTTTTCACACAGCGTTGGTGTATCCTTTATGAAGATAGGAATAACTGTCGATATGCCCCGCTCTGCAGGCACTCTCTTCACTCCACATCGCATCAATTAGTTTTGTTAGATTGGTCATCAGGGGTTCTCCGCCTTCTTTGAAGAGGTCTCGGTAGAGGATGTCCGGTCCTGGTGACTTGTCGTTTCAGTACCGATATTTCGTTGTTTATTTCTTCTTCCGACGGACGATCAAGGTTTACATTCCCTTCGCCCATATCCAATATCTCAACAGGTTAGGTTGCAGGAGGCCAGCTAACTGTTCTTCGAAGTGTTCGGTCCATCTTTCCAGGCGACGCTTTTGTGAGTGAACTATTGAGCCACCTTTTTTTTACTTATCATTTTACTGACTGTTGCTTTTCTAGGGCCAGTCGATCGTATCAGTATATCAGTATCAGTATACGGTACGGCTGTTTCCCGTATCAGAAGCCTTCCTCGTCTCCCGAGCTTTCGATGTCCACCAGAGCTCTCGGTCTCCCCTTAGACTCTTCACTATTTAGCATTCAAAGGGTTTGCATCCACCATCGTACTCGTTGCCTGCTAGTATGGCTTTTCTGGCATCAATCGTGGAGAGTTGTTGGGCTAGCTCAGACTAGCTCTCGGCCTTAGACTCTTCACTATTTAGCATTCAAAGGGTTTGCATCCACCATCGTACTCGTTGCCTGCTAGTATGGCTTTTCTGGTCTGGCATGTGGAGAGTTGTTGGGCTAGCTCAGACCGATACTGTTGAGTTATGGTAGTTCTTCGAAGACAGTAGATTGGTATGCTTCCTGATGACTCGCGAGGGCCTGAAGGGAAACGAACTGTCAGGCGTGCACGCGCCACGGCGTGATTGGAATCAAGTGGTGTGCATCAGAAGGAACGGCAGTCTTGAGTTGTGGCTTTCCACCGGTAGCTGATGGCCATATGGTCCAATTGGGGCTACGGTTGATTTGCAGTTGGTGGCCGCCAGGTTAGGCAGTTCGGAAGTTTATGTTGAAAGTTCGTACTTGCTACAAACAGTTCATGATCAGCATACAACTGAAGGAGTCTATCTCCGTCTGTGCGGTGAGCATCGACTCCGAAACGTCCAAGGAGCACCACTTGAGCAGTCAAATCGCACGCAAGGATCACAATGTCGGTGCATTTTGCTCGAGGAATGAGCCCGGATAACTCTCGATAGAAAGTATCCTTCTCAGCTGCAGTCCGTTGGGGCATAAG
>NW_008752157.1:98532-105873 GCF_000715545.1 Opisthorchis viverrini | reverse complement strand
TCCTTCTCCGCATCAAGACTGCAGTCCGTTGGTGCATAAGCCGACACGACAAACAGGCACCGCTTTTTATGCCGCGAGGCATTGAGCTTGATTGAACTGGATAGCTGGACGGCGCAGAGGCGACTGTTCACTGGGATCCAATCCAGCAGGGCGCGTTAAGCCCTGGAGCTGAGTGCGATTTCCAAGTCATATATTCCACCAGCCATCGCTTCCGAGTCACCGGATACACGGAGGGGGAAATGTGAAAGAAGTGAGTTCATCCTTAGTGTTCTAGAATAGATCACCACGCATGGGTCTATATGCGTGTTTCGGATGCGCAGCATACATCAATTTTAAGGGAATATAAGGTTTCAGCAAGCACTGCCCGTTTGCCAATTTGACACAAAGTACGGACGTCAAAAACTCCTACATAGAAAAGATCTTATGTATTTAGAAAGGCGTTATTTCGTTTACTGTTAATAGGCAGCAATGAGCATAAGGCTCCTCGGTTAGATAGCCGACAGTCAAAGGACCCAGCGACGTTTGCTTGTGTGGTGGGAAGGGGTTGGAAAGGGACGTCGGTAGACACGGAATTGTGCGGTCATATGACACTTCACGGTTGCCCAGGCCGAGGAAGGGGGGTTGGTTGATGCACCCCGCCTCAAGCCCTTGACTCAAACGTCTAACCCACAAGGCAGTTGGGGGACGTAGGGGGTTTGTTCAGGGACCCTGCCCCTAGCCTCTGACTCAAAAGTCTGACCCGCGAGGTAGCGAAGATCAGGATTTTCTTTGGGCACCCTGCTCAGTTTTTCGGGCCGACCTTTTCTAACCCGTCCTTCCTCGGGGGAAGGCAGTACCTCTACTTCCATAAATATGGGACTGCTGGTCACCTGGGGGAAGCATCTTACAGCCTTCACACTTCTATCGCAGAAAACAGTACGACTTTACCCCCCTGACCGCCTCGTAGCACGAGTACTAGTAGTACGAGGTCTCGCCGCTCTTGGTATGACTGCTCTCCTTCGGCCTTCCTGGCACAGTTGCACCTTGTGGAACGAAGTTTCAGCCAGTGAAGCCCGTGGGATTTCTGCAGCACTAGAACCAACCACTACGTCAAGGTGGCAGCTTTAGGTCTGAGGGAAGCTATGCAGAGAAGGCAACTGCCTGAGGGCACAAATCGGCGATGTTTAACGATCTCTAACCATTGATGTGTCCCGCCTCTGGGTCCCCATCCAGGGAGACGGTAGAAACAAGCGCAGTTGAGTTTGCTGGCAGTGGATTTCATAATTCACTACTTAACGTCCCACGGCTCATTTTCATCCTTCATGTGGTTGTGCGAAAAGGGCTCTTCAAGGAAGACGGTCAACTGAGGTACGGCGTACGTGACAAAACAGCGTAACCTATGAAATATAGTCAGTTCACCTGTCGTGGGCGAGTTAATTCCTACGAAGACCATTTGACGTACTTCAGCATTACTGGTCCGATGTTCCCGCCAGACTCCGAAGAATTAATGGTCAAACAGTGAATATTTTATAACGATCACCGCTCTCAGTGGTTAAGTCTCTGGCCCATAAAGCAATATGGAACGCGCCGCGGCATTGCACACGCGACTCTTGACAGGTAAGCCAGTGTCACGCCCACGCCACAGGTGATGCAGGTTCACAGCTGATCTGGCCTTCCAAATCCAGATAGAAATGTCGTCTTTGGCTAGACTATCGAGACCGATACAGCTGCCCAGGTAGGTGACTTTTTATACTACCTCAATCAGCTCATCCGCAAGAATGACTTTAGTGCTCAAGCCTATCCAGTCTTGTAGCAACACTCTACACTTTTAAGATGCGAAGAGCATGCCAAACCGGGAGGCAGAATTATTTGGCTTATTTAATAGCGTCTGCAATACAGTAGCGTCAGATCCCAGAAGAGCCATTTCGTCTGCGTAGTCCATGCCTTGGGCGAACGCCCCGGAAGCACTTCGATCTCACGGGAATAAGAGGCTGGGAGTAATTCTTCCGTGATCCTATCAATGGCAAAGATGAAGAGGGCAGATGAAAGTGGACAACCTTGCCAGGCACAATTTCATGTAGTGAATCTAGGTGAGAGCACCTCTTAGACCTGCAAACTTCTATGCATTAAGGAGAACAAAGAATTTATGAGGGCGCTGTTACCCCATAGAGATTGCCTTAGTACCTGATGGCCCACACAATGAAAAGCAGCTTTCAAATCGACGAAGGCCACCACTATTGGTTGCTGGAGGTAGTCGGTTCTACGGTCCACAGAGTCAAAGGCAGCCTTCAAGTCAGGGAAGCAGTGTCGCTGTTCCAGATTCTGACGGAAAGTAAAATCGTGATCGACGCATTCTTTTGCGGGACGGATTCCAGTTTGCTTTTTACGGATCTGCCTCCCTGTGTTCAGTTAGCCTTCCAAGAATGGTACCTTCGATGCCACAGCTACCGCAGACCGATGCAGCTGTGGTTTTCGCATGGTGTTTCCGCCCCCTTTCTAGACGAATAAACGTCGATGTTTCCCATTCTATAAGCACTTTCTCTTCACTCCATGTAGTGCCAGTACGTTCCATCAGGTGCATAACCAGGCGTTCTATGCCTTCTTTGAAGAAAGCTTGATACAGACCGTCTAGACTTCGTGTCTTCTTGGGTTACAGTAGGAGTATATCGTATTTTATTTCTTCCGGTGGGTGATTTAGGCTTCCGTTCCATATAACCATATGCGCTCTCTACAGGGGTTGTGGTGTAGGGGGGCAGCTAAGCTGTTCTTCGAAGTGTTTGGCCCTTCTTTCTAATCGGCTTTTTTGCGAGTAGATTAACGGGTCATCTTTTCAGCTGATCGTTGCCTCCTTTTGGCCAGTCGACCAAAAGCCTTTTTCCATATTCTGGGCTTTTGTTGTACGCCAAAGCCCTCGATCTTCCCTCTGAATCTTCGCAATTTGGTGTTGCATTGGCTTGCGGGCACCGTCGTGTTCTTTGCTTGCTGGTACGGACTTCCTAGTATTAGTCATGACTAGGGGTCTCAAAATTACTTAACGGTTAGTTGATCGTACCAGAAAAGTCGGACAGACAACACAGAACACGGCTAGCATGGCCCCTTTCACATTTTGTCATGCTGTACCTACGTACTGGCCTCCAGTACATTACTGATTTACTGCGGAGTAGTTGAGCAAGCTCAAATCAATACGGCTGAGCTGTGGTAGTGGCATGCCTGTTGATGTCTTAGGTGGGTCGGCTTCTTTAGGCTTTGCACATTGTCACTTCCAAGTGTGACTTACTTTACTCAGCAGCGGAAACGATATCCTACAAGTACACTGTTTCTTTTACAATTCTCAAGGTAACTAAGAAAACTGGGTTCTTCATGTGGTTGTGCGAAAAGGGCTCTTCAAGGAAGACGGTCAACTGAGGTACGGCGTACGTGACAAAACAGCGTAACCTATGAAATATAGTCAGTTCACCTGTCGTGGGCGAGTTAATTCCTACGAAGACCATTTGACGTACTTCAGCATTACTGGTCCGATGTTCCCGCCAGACTCCGAAGAATTAATGGTCAAACAGTGAATATTTTATAACGATCACCGCTCTCAGTGGTTAAGTCTCTGGCCCATAAAGCAATATGGAACGCGCCGCGGCATTGCACACGCGACTCTTGACAGGTAAGCCAGTGTCACGCCCACGCCACAGGTGATGCAGGTTCACAGCTGATCTGGCCTTCCAAATCCAGATAGAAATGTCGTCTTTGGCTAGACTATCGAGACCGATACAGCTGCCCAGGTAGGTGACTTTTTATACTACCTCAATCAGCTCATCCGCAAGAATGACTTTAGTGCTCAAGCCTATCCAGTCTTGTAGCAACACTCTACACTTTTAAGATGCGAAGAGCATGCCAAACCGGGAGGCAGAATTATTTGGCTTATTTAATAGCGTCTGCAATACAGTAGCGTCAGATCCCAGAAGAGCCATTTCGTCTGCGTAGTCCATGCCTTGGGCGAACGCCCCGGAAGCACTTCGATCTCACGGGAATAAGAGGCTGGGAGTAATTCTTCCGTGATCCTATCAATGGCAAAGATGAAGAGGGCAGATGAAAGTGGACAACCTTGCCAGGCACAATTTCATGTAGTGAATCTAGGTGAGAGCACCTCTTAGACCTGCAAACTTCTATGCATTAAGGAGAACAAAGAATTTATGAGGGCGCTGTTACCCCATAGAGATTGCCTTAGTACCTGATGGCCCACACAATGAAAAGCAGCTTTCAAATCGACGAAGGCCACCACTATTGGTTGCTGGAGGTAGTCGGTTCTACGGTCCACAGAGTCAAAGGCAGCCTTCAAGTCAGGGAAGCAGTGTCGCTGTTCCAGATTCTGACGGAAAGTAAAATCGTGATCGACGCATTCTTTTGCGGGACGGATTCCAGTTTGCTTTTTACGGATCTGCCTCCCTGTGTTCAGTTAGCCTTCCAAGAATGGTACCTTCGATGCCACAGCTACCGCAGACCGATGCAGCTGTGGTTTTCGCATGGTGTTTCCGCCCCCTTTCTAGACGAATAAACGTCGATGTTTCCCATTCTATAAGCACTTTCTCTTCACTCCATGTAGTGCCAGTACGTTCCATCAGGTGCATAACCAGGCGTTCTATGCCTTCTTTGAAGAAAGCTTGATACAGACCGTCTAGACTTCGTGTCTTCTTGGGTTACAGTAGGAGTATATCGTATTTTATTTCTTCTGGTGGGTGATTTAGGCTTCTGTTCCATATAACCATATGCGCCCTCTACAGGGGTTGTGGTGTAGGTGGGCAGCTAAGCTGTTCTTCGAAGTGTTTGGCCCTTCTTTCTAATCGGCTTTTTTGCGAGTAGATTAACGGGTCATCTTTTCAGCTGATCGTTGCCTCCTTTTGGCCAGTCGACCAAAAGCCTTTTTCCATATTCTGGGCTTTTGTTGTACGCCAAAGCCCTCGATCTTCCCTCTGAATCTTCGCAATTTGGTGTTGCATTGGCTTGCGGGCACCGTCGTGTTCTTTGCTTGCTGGTACGGACTTCCTAGTATTAGTCATGACTAGGGGTCTCAAAATTACTTAACGGTTAGTTGATCGTACCAGAAAAGTCGGACAGACAACACAGAACACGGCTAGCATGGCCCCTTTCACATTTTGTCATGCTGTACCTACGTACTGGCCTCCAGTACATTACTGATTTACTGCGGAGTAGTTGAGCAAGCTCAAATCAATACGGCTGAGCTGTGGTAGTGGCATGCCTGTTGATGTCTTAGGTGGGTCGGCTTCTTTAGGCTTTACACATTGTCACTTCAAGTGTGACTTTACTTTACTCAGCAGCGGAAACGATATCCTACAAGTACACTGTTTCTTTTACAATTTTCAAGGTAACTAAGAAAACTGGATTCTGCATATCGCGCTTAACACTGCTCTCGAAAACAGTACGAACAATGAAAACTTCAAAGATTTCACCACTAGGACATAAAAGCATCGCCAAATGGAGTGATTCTTTTGCAACAGAAACGAATCCCCAAAACACTCAAACGTCCATCTATCTGCAGTGTAGAAGCATGCTGGTGACGGGAATAGGTGAGGGGAATCGGAAGTTTTGCAGCCAGACGGCACATACTGCACTACTGTCGCTCACCATCAACTAGTCGTGTGTGGGACAAACCAAAAGTCTGGATGCTCCACAAACTCGTCTTACGGGATTCAAGGGGAAATGCTACGCTGGATTAATGCGTTCTTATCAGACAGAACTGCTGCGTGCAGTAACCTTCTCCCGACGATTGTCGACGCTACATTTAGTTCCCAGTTCAAAGCTCTTGCAGACACCTTTTTAGTTGGGTCCTCGCGCTAGCAAGATTATTATTCCGCATTGGGAACTTAAAAAGCAGTGCTACACCCTTTTCCCTTGTGTCCTTCAAGTGAACGGCAGTCGCTGAACGACAAGAACAAAACCGAAAGGGAAAGTTTGGCGAAAGCCTCGATCCTGTGTATCAGTGCCTGAATCCGTGAACCGGTGAATCACGAAAGAGGTACGCTCAGCTGGGGCAACATCAGAGTTTATGGCTAGTTCACACACCCTACCAAAGCCTCATACTGGGCACAACAGGAATGTCTTTTATCACTATTCGTTTGCCGTTAAAGCAACGGAATCGTCCGGGTGATCCTAAAACTAAGCCTAGGGAATATCCTCCGGGACTTAGGGAATGCGGATGATAATACTGTAGTCAAAAAAACTGCTCATACAGCGCAGTACATTTTCCATAAACTTGCAATTTCCCAACAGCACACGCGGTCTAAAAAACGAGTTATTCGGTCGTGACGGTGGCATAACCGTGCGGTTAATTGATGTAAATTGCATGATCAGCGCTGCCATATGACCGTTCTTTGTGGTTATTTGAAGGTTGAATAGTCGACTGAGAACCGCGTTTGTACGTTATATAACCGGCTGATAATTGCAAATTGCCGTGTTTGTCGCTTATTGGACGGTTCGATAACCGTCAAACAGGTGTTTGCAAAATTTATGGACCACCCCAAATGACGAGTGGCGCTGCCCGAGTTGTAGGACCCCTGTGTCCTAGATGCGGTGTGAATAAATATCGATATTTATTCATCGATCCATTAAGTTCAGATTTCAAAAAAAAAAACAGAAAATGCTGTGGATCTTTGTTATATGACTAATGAACGACACTGACCAGTGTCTTTTGTCCATGTGTGCAGTTCTGGACTTGACCATTACCAAATGGTATCCGAAATATCACACCGTGTGATAGCGGTGTAATATGCACGCTATGGGAACACCAGGGGACAGTGATTCTCTGAAGGGAGGTGTTCACGACAACTTCCGTGGATGGAAAACAGAAATAAAGCTCATGAGCCAAGGCCCAGTAAGCAATGTTGTACATCACCAATACTTACATATGAATCAATCAAAATGGCAGACACCGTGCACTACAGCGGTAAACACTAAACTGTACGAAGCAGTGCAACGGGCAAACACCATAACTCGCACGTGATTGGTCGTGACACTGGCCAACTAGCTGCTCAGCATCTCGGGGAGCTCTGATTGACGGAATATGGGGGGAAACAAACCTGCGTGTTTCAGCATCCTCTGAATACCGGTTGCGAATGGCTCATCCGCAAGGAGTTCAACATTCCACAATGTTGTCCACCAGTGAACCTTTGTAGCGGACTAGGACCCTATCAGCGTGTTCGAATAAATTAAGAAGCAAAGTAACCAATACAAAATCACAAAACCACAATAGGAAAGGAATGAGTAGTCAAATGGGGACTCAGGAATGTGTAGGTGCAATAGTCCACTACACCGATCCAAATGCAGTAACTGGCCGTGAAAAGAAAAATTTTTTAT
>NW_008752157.1:97210-98515 GCF_000715545.1 Opisthorchis viverrini | reverse complement strand
GCGTGCGTGATATATTCCACGGTAGGAAAATTATTCACGGCTAAAAAATGTCACAGGGATTTATTGTGACGTTCAACATTTGACACAGACACAGAGACTTGGTTCCACTGGTTCAGCCGTCAACAAACAGTTCAACGGAGCGCAAATGCACTCGCTGAGCAAGAAGTCAGCAGGTCACACCGGAAAATTGTGTATTCGTAACATTAAAACAAACGTCATGGTACAATGTGAGCGACAGTTACAAAGTGTGGTTAAGGTTCAGGAAGAATAGTAAATGTGACAACGAATTACAGACACTACATCTTCAATATGACACTCCTCACGGATTCACGGCTTGATACGCAGGATCGAGGCTTTTACCCAAGTTTACCGGGTCAGTTTTGTCCTTGTTGGCCTGTGGCTGTTGTTCACCGGAAAATCACGATTGAAAGAAAAGAGTATAGCAGTGCTCTTCATGTTCTCATCGCGTTGCGGTATGCTTGCCAGCGCGAGGATTCGCTTAAATAAGCGTCTAATATTGCTTCAAACTGGGTTCTGGAAGGAGCGTAAACAACCGCCGGAGAAAGCTCATTCCACGCAGCTACTACCCGAAATGATTAAAAAATTTGCCTAACGAACGTGGGCGCTCTGAGCTTGGAAATCTTCCTACTATGTCCCCGCCGTGTGTTTGTTGGGTCAACGGTGAAAAACCTGTTCGCCAAGCTTTGTTCAAACAGAGCATAAGTAAGAATTAGGTCGCTGTGGGAGCGACGGTACTCCAGGGGAAAGAGGTCAAGCATCACGAGACTGGTTTCGTATTCCACGGATTTGAGACCGGAAACCATTCCCGTAGCAGCTCGCTGGACACGCTCAAAAGAAATGAAGTCCTTCGTGCGTTCAGATTAGATAACTTTGTTTGCGGAGCGGTCTGACGTAGGCCCCATACAGCATTTGGGAGTCCATGCGAGTAATACGGAAGAAGGTGCGTTGGATCATCCGTAAAATTGTGAATGGCTTTTGGGCAGTGTTGCTCTGCCATGGTGCAGTGAGAGGGACGATTTTGAGGAGACCCAGATGCCCAAATAGTTTTTGGCATCTATCCTCACGATGTTTTCTGGTCCTTTCTCACCATGCATAACAAAGGCATTCGCTGAATCCCCTCCAAACGACACATGGACGCACTTTTCATCATTCAGAGGAAGGTGCCAGTCCAACGACCACTGCTTGGCAGAGTCTACGTCCATTTGGAGGGCACTGGCATTGGAACTCCAGGATTTCAAGTCGTCCGCAAAAAGTAAACATGGACTCGCAAGAACGTCTGGGAGG
>NW_008752157.1:84300-85922 GCF_000715545.1 Opisthorchis viverrini | reverse complement strand
TCATTCCACGCAGCTACTCCCCGAAATGATAAAAAATTTTGTCTAATGAATGTGTCTGTTCTGAGCTTGAAAATGTTCTTAGTATGTCCCCGCCGTGTGTTTGCTGGGTCAACGGTGAAAACCCTGTTTGCCAAGCTTTGTTCAGACAGGGCATATGTACGAATTAGGTCCCCTCGGAGGCTACGGTACTCCAGGGGAAAGAGGTCAAGCATCACGAGACTAGTTTCGTATTCCACGGATTTGAGACCGTAAAACCATTCCCGTAGCAGCTCGCTGGACACGCTCAAAAGAAATGAAGTCCTTCGTGCGTTCAGATTAGATAACTTTGTTTGCGGAGCGGTCTGACGTAGGCCCCATACAGCATTTGGGAGTCCATGCGAGTAATACGGAAGAAGGTGCGTTGGATCATCCGTAAAATTGTGAATGGCTTTTGGGCAGTGTTGCTCTGCCATGGTGCAGTGAGAGGGACGATTTTGAGGAGACCCAGATGCCCAAATAGTTTTTGGCATCTATCCTCACGATGTTTTCTGGTCCTTTCTCACCATGCATAACAAAGGCATTCGCTGAATCCCCTCCAAACGACACATGGACGCACTTTTCATCATTCAGAGGAAGGTGCCAGTCCAACGACCACTGCTTGGCATCCATTTGGAGGGCACTGGCATTGGAACTCCAGGATTTCAAGTCGTCCGCAAAAAGTAAACATGGACTCGCAAGAACGTCTGGGAGGTCGTTGACGTAGATCAGAAACAGGAGTGGTCCCAAGACGGAGCCTTGAGGAACTCCAATGGAGACCGGCGCTGGAGAGGAATAGGTCGAGCCTATTCTCACTCGGAATGATCTGTCTGATAGGAACGCCTTGATCCGGCGAAGGATTTTCCCTTGAATCCCGTAAGACTCGAGCTTGTGGAGCAGCGCGACGTGTGGGATCCTATCAAATGCTTTTGAGAAGTCGAAAAATATGGCATCCGAGATGAGTCCTTCATCCTTGGCTTGGGTTAAGCTGTCCATAAACACGAGCATGTTTGTCACGCAAGAACGGTTTGGGAGAAATCCCTATTGGTTTCTTTTTAATTATCGGCCCTTGATACACACAAGCCCTTGGTGTGCCCCCTGAAAAAGCTAGTTTGTGAGTACCAGACATAGAAATGAGCTTCTGCATTATCGTCATTACAAATGGAGAACGAAGACACGTGATGTCCATTGAATTTAGACATATATGCTAATTGCTGCAATACCACCAAATGTAGTTTGAGAAAACTGAAGTGAAGATCATCGATTCAGTGCGTGCCCGAACGCCAGCAGCCAGTACCAGTAAGAATTTCGCATCTCCAGCCGCTGTCATACTCGTTGCGGCTTTGATGAAAGGGCCAGCAAACAGTCCCATATATTCGGTGATCAAGCGCCGCTGTTCAATACGCGTTACGAATGCAACGGGCTGGTTGAGAAGGACAATGACGACTTATCACGTTTGCTAGTGCTGTAAGCCACCGATGAAAGCGCGAAAAAGATCACCTCTGTCATGTCAGGATCTCTGTATGAGGTCTTCACCCACCCCTCAATACAGAAATTGGAAATCGGGTGCTTCAAATTTCAACAGGGCACACATTTGGCGCAACAGC
>NW_008752157.1:54326-83840 GCF_000715545.1 Opisthorchis viverrini | reverse complement strand
ACCCTATCAAATGCTTTTGAGAAGTCGAAAAATATGGCATCCGATATGAGTCCTTCGTCCTTGGCTTGGGTTAAGCTGTCCATAAACACGAGCATGTTTGTCACGCAAGAACGGTTTGGGAGAAATCCCTATTGGTTTCTTTTTAATTATCGGCCCTTGATACACACAAGCCCTTGGTGTGCCCCCTGAAAAAGCTAGTTTGTGAGTACCAGACATAGAAATGAGCCTCTGCATTATCGTCATTACAAATGGAGAACGAAGACACGTGATGTCCATTGAATTTAGACATATATGCTAATTGCTGCAATACCACCAAATGTAGTTTGAGAAAACTGAAGTGAAGATCATCGATTCAGTGCGTGCCCGAACGCCAGCAGCCAGTACCAGTAAGAATTTCGCATCTCCAGCCGCTGTCATACTCGTTGCGGCTTTGATGAAAGGGCCAGCAAACAGTCCCATATATTCGGTGATCAAGCGCCGCTGTTCAATACGCGTTACGAATGCAACGGGCTGGTTGAGAAGGACAATGACGACTTATCACGTTTGCTAGTGCTGTAAGCCACCGATGAAAGCGCGAAAAAGATCACCTCTGTCATGTCAGGATCTCTGTATGAGGTCTTCACCCACCCCTCAATACAGAAATTGGAAATCGGGTGCTTCAAATTTCAACAGGGCACACATTTGGCGCAACAGCGCAACACTAAAAAAGCAGACATCTCACCAAATCACAACATGACACCACTATAATTTGTCATATCCTTGTCACTTCCAGCAAGCGTGTCCATTCAACCGGTTTCCGAGAACAGGCTCGGTCGAAAACGCGGTGGCATCTCACGGGCGTCGCGACTGTTACTCACCTGACGCATCTGTGGTACGTGACCCGAACCGCTTTTCATGGTGCGTGATTGTGCCACGATGAGATCACTACTAGTTCCAAACAGGCAACACGACCACAAGCCTCACATTTTTCTCCAATATCACCACCCCGTATGTTTGAAATAATCGCTCTTCTAGATTGCCCAACATCTGAAAATTTTTGTACAACTCTTTCTTGCACTATGTGGTAACAGAGGGTCATCCACCCTGTAGGCTACTGTTCGCCGTTGACCCTGCCCAACAGCTCTTATTCCTCTCCATCCACCTCGTCCAATTTACGAATAAGAGCTACATTACGACTCCATTGGCTGTCTGTGGTGTTTTTTCATCTTGAGCCTGGAATACAGATTTGAGTTCCTCCACGTCTCACCTAAAATTCAATAATGAACCAAGCTACTCGGTCGGTGAATTCAGATATATTCGTGCTCATTGCTTCTCCATTCCACCATAATTACCAAGACGTGCATATATTGCGACATCCCTGAACTGAAATGGGACGTCGCGATGATGGCACCGCTGCCGCCAAGGACATTTCGGTGGCTTAAACTTAGTTCAACATAGTTTAATAATGATAATGTTTATTCCCAACTTGTAGGTGACATGCCACCTGGCATGATCATGCTATTTTCACACGAAGCATATTGCTTGCCTCCAAGGAGCGGTTCCAAAACTTAGTTAACATAGTTTAATAATGATAATGTTTATTCCCAACTTGTAGGTGACATGCCACCTGGCATGATCATGCTATTTTCACACGAAGCATATTGCTTGCCTCCAAGGAGCGGTTCCATTCCGCTGAGTTTATGCTTAGACTCCAAAACGCTGGCCATTTTGTTGTTTTGTCCATTTTTTCTGTCCATAAAACCAGTTATTCTTCCCACGAGGACCTTTTGGTTTCGCTCAGTGCCAACATTTCGCCTGCTTAAACGAATCCTATCAACGACCTTTTGCGCCCCTTTGATCCAGCGAGCTTACTCGTTTTTACCGTAACCTTTATTCTAATAGTAGTTATTCTTTATTGCGTCCTCGGCTAAAGCAAAGTCCGCAACCTCCGTATTTCTGTCTGTGGGATGGGCCAAAGTATCTAAAGCCGAATTTTTCTCAAGACGCTGTTGAAAATTTAAAAACCAATGAACTTCGTTGAATAATATGAAACAATGACGTTTGTTATCCCTTCACCAAGAGCACCTAATGTTAGCGCATATAGGCTTTTATTCACCATGCGCAACTTGTTCTTTTAAACTGATAGCAGTGCCCCGGTGACTGGTTGCCCTTTCTCTCATATTCACCATCCATCACTTTCCAGCTTACGTAGCAACTTCTAGAGAAGCTAGTCCGTCATAACACCGCACATTTATGCTCATCTTTGCTTATGCCACTTGTATATTTTGGCAAACTTAGCCAGTGCTTAAATGCTAGGTTACTAATCATAAATCTGCCCATATTCTATCTAATTTGGCCACCAGTCGTCGTCACCTCTTCTGTGATAAAGCTATTTTATTTTATTCATTCTATTCTATTTATTTTATTCTCCTAATGGACTCCAGCAAATCTTTTATTTCCCCAAAATAACCAGAACTTACTGATCTTATCACGTTCCTCCTGCTCCTGTTCTTATGGCCGGCATCTACTCTCTCTCTGGTCTAAGCTTTGCGTCTTAAGGAATCGTCAATCAAATTCAAAGGGTCCGTCATCCTGCGTCGGCTTTGTTCTACCTTACTAGACCTTTATGTCCGACCGACTTAAAATCATGGATTTCAGATATCCTTGCATTCCAAATGGACGCTGCAAGGTAGTGTTCGTCGGACATGTGTCTTCCTCTAAATGACAAAAGGCTCGTCCATATATCACTCGGAGGGGACGCTGTTGCAACTTCATATATATTTAAAATTGCCTCCAATCCTGAATGACTGCCTTCCCGGTTAACAATTCAAATGGACCGCCCTTTTTGGACTGGTGGAATTGAACCCTATTTCAGTTTTACGAGATATCTATATTCTCCGTTTTTCTTACCACGCAAATCGTTTTTACCGCTCTGGTTATGCTATTTTGTACCAAATCCTTGGGCAGCTATATATTGTTTTAATTCATGAGTTTGAGACGCGGTTTCGTTCACGCGTTGACTGTTGATCCATATCGGCTTTGCTTGCCTTTTGGAGTACCTCACCGTTTGTCGAAAACCGTTGAGGTTTGTAATTTTGTATTCCGTGTAACTACTTTCATTTTTTATAGTACAGCACATTTGCGTAGCCATTCGTTCGGAGTTTTGCCGGTTTGGTTGCTAACCTTGGTGCTCGTTGCTCAAGAATTCGAAACGGTCGTTACAGACGCAGCGAACACCTTTGCGTGCATAGTGAGAACGAACCATCCCTCTATTTTCCCAAGCTCTGAACGTCAGCAATAGCATGTACGGAAGACCTGATGGAATGTTATCCACCCGCGGTTTATGATCTACATTTACAGAGATCCCAACCGGACCAAAGCCTGCGATCTTTCATCAACTTCCTCCTACCTCTACGGGGTTTCTTGGCCAACCTGTCAAAATCCCGCAGCTCGGAGAACTGCACATCCCAGCCCAATGATCCTACATGCGACGTCCGTTGCGGGACTGTCCGAAAACGGAAGTATTTCAAGGCAATGATGACACGACACTGCCATATCCAGCTTTAGTTCAGTTTGACACCAACTCTGCTGCTACACCAATTCTGATGTTCTGGTTCCGCATTTTCCGCAATTACATTTTTCTTGCCATACGTCAGGCGGAAGGCCTCCTATTTTGCCCTTCCTCGCTGTTTTCGCCCCCCAACTTCAAGTCCTTACGATCTGATCTTGCTTGATATTCTCTCCAAAAACGCACAGCAACCTTGCTTTCCCGCCCGTGCCGGTTTAGCGGTGACCACGCCTACATCGGATGATGCCCACCGTCTGTGCTGCCAACTTGTTACCGAAACCCCCTTTACCCACAATATCGCCAGTCATGTAAACTTATGAATGTGCCTGACGGCCACACACAGGTTGTAAATAAAAACTATCCTAATTGTTGCATCACGAGAATGGGTGCCAAAAAGGATTTATGCGTGGAGTAACTCTCTCCCGACGGTTGTAAACGCTACATTTAGTACCCAGGTCAAAGCTCTTGAGACACCTTTTTAATTTGGTCCTCGCGCTAGCTAGATTATTATTCCGCGCTGGGAACTTAAAGAGCAGTGCCACACCTTTTTTCTTGTGCTTTTCAGGTAAACGGCAGCCAACGAACAACAAGAACAAAACCTATCCGATAAAGTTTGTCTAAAACCTCGATCCTCTGCGTCGATTCCTGAATCCGAGGCGCTT
The DNA here is from genome assembly GCF_000715545.1 of Opisthorchis viverrini. Taxonomy (NCBI): domain Eukaryota; kingdom Metazoa; phylum Platyhelminthes; class Trematoda; order Opisthorchiida; family Opisthorchiidae; genus Opisthorchis; species Opisthorchis viverrini. Next base: position 79,631 of record NW_008752157.1, on the reverse strand, counting down.
GTAGTGACCCAGTCACGCACACACTTGACTGTTCATTCCACAGTCACTCACAGGATCACGAGACTTGTCTCTTTTTCATGCCCACAAACATGTCACATTAAGGTGATTCATCAGACGTCGATTGTCTGCACCGTCTAGTGAGCGTACCAACTACTCATATGCTGACGCACCCACGTACGCGGAAACAGACCTACGTACGGGGAAGCCGAACGCAGTCAGCACACACAGACTCGCGCGCGCGAAGATAGCAAGGAGCCAGCCAAACACTCCAGGTCCACGGACAACTATGGAATTCGTGTAGCAGCAATACTGCAAAGAAAACACCTTCCCGCCGTCCGGACTTTCACCAAGGGTTCTCGCATACGATAAGTTCCCTTTTATCGACTCGCTCCCATTTCGCACTGTATTTATTTTTATACATGTCGCAACCATACTAAACGTTTATTAGTGCATACACCTTCTGATTTGTATTGTGGCTATCATAACCTGTGCACTAATACGCTCATTTGGGGAAACATCAAAGTTTAGGGCTAGTTGGCACGCCTCAAACAGGGCACAACAGGAACCTCTGTTATGACTTCTGTTCTCAACGCTTCTCGAATGCGCCAATAGACCATCAACCCACGACGGAAAAGGAAACATAATCCTCGTTGAGACTGTCCAGCGAACCTGCATTAAAAGTTGATGACGGCCTTAAATACACGGACCATGAAACGTGTCTCGAAATGTTTGACATGTCTTCCCAGGGGCACCGTCGTCTCCGAGAATTTGTAATACTTATATGTCATGTGTGAACAAAATTTTACCAGCGGAATTTTCAATGCTGATCCGGCCAGCATACCGCGAGCACACCGTAAGTTTTTCAAACTCAGAACGCATGCCTTTATTAGACCGATTTACTCCGAATAATGGGTGGTTGTTAGACCTGCATCTGTACCCAGTTTAAAACGCTGTCAGATATCTTTTTGGTTGGGCCCGCGCGCTTGCAAGATTATTATCCGCACTGAGAGCTTAGAATGCAGTGCCACAACCTTTTTCGCTGGTGCTTCTTAGATGCTCGGCAGTTGCTGAACGATCAAAACCCACCCGACCCGAGAAGATTTGTCCGCAGCTCTGATTATATGTATCGAACAATGAATACTGTGTCCTTTCTCCTACTCGTTCCTATGCTTGCTACTATAAACGAATCGTCTCTGGGAGGAGTTCGATATAAATGACTGACCCCTCGTTCGGACTCAGTTACCCCGTTCTGCGACTTCAGTGTGCCACTTTCACATGTTTACAATTTCTGCTTACAATACGTGTGTGACCATGCATATTAGCAAATATCTTTCACAGCCTACTTCCTTACTTCCATACCTACTACACGAGTGAGTCTACTCAGACTCAGTGCACACCACGTTTTGAGACGAGGCCTGCCATTTGCCTCCATCTTGAATTTCTCCACCACCTCGTCTCCGTCTGTGCTTTTTGTGACCCTCGCCATTTACTCATCCGCTCACAGTCAATCACGGACAACAACAGCTTCTCAGTTTTAGTACAAGTCAACCCGACTCGTCCGTGAACTAGCCGCAACCTTGTCCTATTGTTCCGGATGGTTTGCATTCCACACTCTATAACCATTTATAATGTGGTAAACCTGTCAATCTGACTTACTTCCTTTCGCTGTGTCATTGTTCTCCATGTTCACTTTGGGGTGACTGAACTTTCCTCGATTAGTATGTTCCCTAAAAAGTTGGAAATAAACTCATTATTATCTTTGTGAGCTCTTGTCGTTGTTAGTGACCAAAATAATCTAAGAATTTTCGCTCATGTGTTAAATCAGCTGGGAAGTCTAGTCCGCCTGCAACCCCATGAGCCGTTTGCTTCTTTTTCCTCCTGGGCGCACTGCGTTCATTTCTCAACCCGCGGACCGTCGAATATATGAAAACGGAGGGCTATTGACACGTTTTTGTGTTGTAGCGTTCTGGTTACCCGATAAGTTACTTTACCAGAAGTATGTGGCCAAGGAAAAAAATAATAACACCAGACTGAGTATACAATAATAACAAATAGGCCAGATGGAACAGACCAACCAATAATCGTTCTCTTTGAAATAGTTCGTCGATGGCCCAGGTCAGCGAATAAACAACAATCCAATCACGGTTGTCCAGGAGTCTTCTTTTGAACAGTTCCCACATATAATAGAATTGGAAGATAGTCTGAAAAGTTTTTGTACCAGAGTTGGTGCATAAGACTCGCGAATGACCGCTGTAAGCGCGGGCGAAATCAGAACAGAGATTCGGAGCACGTGACCACGTTTGTATTACGTTGAATTGTACAAGTGCACGTTTTTGTGGTTTTTTGTATTCAAACAAAAAACGGTTATGCAATTGACAGAACACTTAATGTTATAAATGGAGCAAAACAATTGTACAAATTACCACAGTGTGGTAGGTCCCGGAGTTGTACACTACACGATTTGCATGTTCAGGCAAGGGAAAAAATTTGATGGGCAGGTTGTTCTGTGGAGTCTTTTAACCGAAAACGCAACTGGCTGGAACAAACAGCGCTTACCTGTTGTACCAGCTGGGGGACTTCCATACATAAGTTTTCCTTTATTCTGCCTCAGGCTGCGAATCACCCGTCAGTGTAAAGCCTGAAACTGAATTATAACGACAATAATAATGATTAGTTGCAACTAATAGGCCAAAAAACACCACGGAATGTTCGAAACGTCTTTCATGTGTCATGTCCGTCTGAGGGCTTTAAGCTGCTTAAAGAAACCTCGTTTGCCCGGATTTCTAGGAGTTTCCGATGTAATACTTGGGATCAGCATCCTTAATCTTTGTTTTGAGTAAGCCGTAGTGGTGAAAACATCTACCGCTCAGTTTCAAATGACGCTTGGTCTGTTTTGCCATGCCAGTTATGGTGGTCGAGAGATTTACGTTGCTTAGTTTTCTCAGGCCTCGGGATAGCCTCCTGGATGTCACCCACAGGAGGTGGAAGTCTTCAAGACGATGGCCTAACGCTAATATCGTTGCTTCCAAGGAATAAGCTAGCTTACCTGAGCTGTAGACAGGGATAAATTGAGGCACCGTGAAGAAAGGCACCTACTCTTTGTTTGACTGGATGAAAATTTGTGTTGCGCGCCAGCGTACTCATACAAAAAGGTACGGCAGGTGGCGTTAACTTCTCAATCTTACTCCAAGAATCCGGCAATATTCAACTATATTGCACTGAGTGCACCGTTGGCGAGAACAACTGGCTTTTAAGTAAACCAATTCCGGTGATTCCTAAATTGCGGCACGTCGGACGCGCCGGCACCGGTGGTTGTCGGGTCCCCGCGGACCGGTCCTTGCTTAATCTAGCATTTGCGCAGGTTTCGGCCGGCAGTGCAACCGCATTGTGTAACGAATGTCTCGGAGAAAACTTGATGCACGACCAAAGTGTGAACATAGGTTCAACCGACCATTTCAGGAAGGTGGTTTTGGAAGTTGTGGGACGATTGATAACAATCAATGGCGCTATAGCGTGCCGAAAATTATTAAAAGTCTAATCTGAGTAGGAGTGCATGCCGGAAAAAGATCGATAATAGATGCAGACTACATAACACATCACATCGATTTTCAGTTGGGGAAAGCTGTGGAGAAAGGATTTTGCCCTATTTGAAAATTGGGGATTTTTATGTTGGTGGTGCATGTTTGGGCTTTATTTCTCAGGGTATAAGGCTAGTTGTTGACTCCGAATATATGGAGGCACAAACAGACGGGGTCTATTGGCTCGAGTATCAGCATGCTTTGGGGTAGCCCCCAAGCTGCGTGGGGTTTCCGGGCCGAAGGAGGTTTGTTGCAGGTTCTCTGTGTTGAGCCTATGACTGTTGAGTCACCCACAAGACCATGAGAGAAGGTGCGATGTCATTCCTGGACTCTGCCCGTAGTTTTTAGACTCGAAAATCCGGTTTGCGAGGCAACAGATGTTCGGGTTTTCTTGGAGACCCTGCCCGGAGTCATTGACCCATTGGTCATAATAGCCTGCTAGGCTCGAAGACGGAATAAGGCATGTATGTATAACTTCCAGTGCGCCTGCATACAGCGGTGTTTTCGGAGAAGCATGATTATGCTTTCAAATCTTGACCGTGATGAGTAATTCACTGGAAGTCATGGGCAACCGGAGAATGTGGCTTTAAGGACCGACTTCTAACTCGTATTTGCTCAAGCGAAAGCAACGTCGCTGCCTCCATAAAGTAGAGATCGTTCAGTGGACAAAGTGCGAATTTACTGACCGGAACATCCGAGGTTCGGGCCCAACTTCTGCGTCTTGACTGCTACTGACCAGGTTTGGTCAACGTGGCAATATATGAACCCTCGTGCTTCCTCCGGGTGGCATGTCGGCTAGGCACTGGAAGCGTGCTACAGCTGAACGACTATTACTTACTATTGAATCCGGACCTGCTGGTCGCCCGGAAGACAATTATCATCAGAGACACCAGCATCCTTGTTAACACTGATGTTTCCGTGCTGTGAAACCACAAAGCTCGTACAATTATATTTAAAGCCTTGGAATTGAAAGAAAAGGAGTGGGTGAGGACGAGACCCGGAGATGACCTACCACGAGCACTGTGAGGTGTCTACACCTCCAGACTCTCAGTTAGGCAAGCTAGGGAGAAACTGACACCACAAATGCCACTGACGTCGATCGGCCGCCATTTCATGCACGGTCTCCAGCCAAGCACAGGTGCGGTCACGAGGACCCCATCCTGGACCGCACCAATAGCATCCAAACTCTGCGTACTATCCTCACCCGTCTACCAAGTTATAAGTTACTCACCTCGCGGTTTACACCATTCTGGAGAGGGGGGGGGCAAACATAACAACGGCACTGAAGCATCCGTGTTGAACACTGATGTCATGCTTTCGATTATGATGATTCATCAGTCACATCTCCGTCAGAGCTAATACAACTACCGGGGTATGTAGGTTCTCCGCAACCTCCGGTGGTTCTTGAATTGTGAGGGGTTTGTTCAGAGATTGCACCTTCTGAAGAGTGACATTGCAATTCATAGTTGCGAGGCCCATCCCATCAGCTGCACATGTGCTTCGTCTTTGTCTTCAGAGATGGGTGCAGTATCTTCTGCGTACTCCAAGTAGACAGGGTTCTCACCAGCAACAATTTGAACACGAGTTTTGAAGACCCAGCGTTCGCTTTATTGTCTTATCGATAACAAAGTTGAACGAGAACGAAGGGGGTGGACATCCTTTCTCTTTGTAGGGGAAGTTTTTAGAGAACTCACCTTACACTCACGCCCAGAAACGTGAATATGGTGACCGGATTATGTTCACAAAGTTCTGGGGCATATGTCGAGCAAGTTTGGCTAACAGCACTGAAAGGTTGACAGAATCGAACGCACCCTTGTGGTCAAGGAACACCAAGACTGGGTCGTCCTCACATATGGCGTTACTCTAACACTTGATGGAGTGTGAAGACGTGGTCGACGCAGCCTCTGCCGCGTTGAAATCCCATTTGATGCTCCCGGGTCAAGGATTTACGTGCCAAAGTATAATCATGGAGAATCAGTGACGCCGGATCCTTTTACGATGATCATCATCAAAGACAGCAACATCAGTGTTGCCACTGATGCTTCACTGCGGTACGATGAGAGTCAAAATGACACCTCTGTGTCTACCACATTCACTGTGAGTATCCTTTTTGACAATAGGCACTATTGTCTCGGCTGGGTTCTTTCTCCCAAGTAGATGCAAACAGGCTAGACAGTCACTGACAGGAATTCATCGCCATCCCTGAACGAAGTAATTGGAAGGCCGCCAGGGCCAGGAGCGAGATGGCGCTTGCTTAGAGATATACTTTCGGAGACTTCTGAGGCCGACGGGGGATATATATTCACAACCCCATTTTCTGTTGAAGGCCAGACCAGGGGTAGCAGGTAGCCAGCCGATTTGTTGTTCGAAGTACTGAGCTCAACGGCTCAAACTTCATCCTTTGTTGGATATCAGGGAGCAATTTTAGTACCTGATAATTTCGCTGAAAAGAGACTGCCGAGGACCAGTAAAATGAATCAAATGGAGCAGCCTGTGAATGTTTCCAGCATTTGCCGTTTCCGTTTCTTCGGCTTTTTGGGTCCATAAAACTCGTTCTGCACGCATACTTATTTTCATCTGGCGTCGGGTTGGGTTATGATTGCAGTTGGGTACTTTCGGGGTGAGGTGTTTGGAATGGTTTTGAATAGCGAAGACCGGAGGCTTGTAGTCAGACGGTTTCGATTATCAACCTTCCAGTGCGTAAAACACTGGATGTCTTAACAGATATTTAGGCGTTCGCGTGAGAACGTGCAGTAACGCGTCTCTGGTGTTAGTAATTATCTGGATAAGGAAACAGGTGTACAGATATTTGCGGATCATTGCTGTAGAATTATCGCGTTGGAAGAGCTATCACGACGCCCGACGGAACGGCGGTGTCGAACACAAGCACTTCGGCCGTTTCTAAGACATGCTGTGTCTCGGTTCGGAAGCTCGATTTCACGGTCAGGAATAAAAAATTGGTATTAACGTGCTATCCTATGGAAGCGTTGAGCAGCAGTCAAGGTCGTAGGAATAGGAATGCCACGAATAGCTTGGACTCTATGGACTGAAGCCATATCGATCAATGTGGTGTCCGAGAAAGTTGGCGGTGGCTCATCGAGGTTACACTTCCTCGAGCTGATAGCTACCAGGGCTAAAAGGTAGGTCTTCCCGATGGCGCGTTGGTGACCAGCAGGTACTCGAGCTATGGGTAGAAGAAAATCGCTCAGCTGTAACACTCTTCCGGTGCATAGCTACCATGCTACCCGAACGAAGCACGAGGGCTGGGATACTGCCGGGTTGTCAAGGCAAGACAGGGGAAGTCGAGAGGCCAAGGTCGGGTTCGAACCACGGACCATTCGGCCAGTAAATTCGCGCCCTAACCACTTGAGCCACCTCGCTGGGTGGACGAAATCTAGGTCCATGATGACGTTGGCAAGTCGGTAAAATGGAAGCGAATTACATTTGGCATGGTTCCCTACTTTTTCCCATCCGACTTGTGGCTGTCACCTTGTCGTGGTGATCGGGCTTCAGTGCCACAATGATCTTGTTGGCTACACTTTGTGGAACTTGGTTCTCCAAGGTTGAGCGATGCCAGGGAGGCAACCGATGAGCTGGAGGTAGTTCAGTGGTTAATTAGCATGTTTAACTCGCTCTCATTCAAATGCCAACCAATGTTTATCAGCATGGTTGTGCATTTCCATTCGTTCCATATCCATATCAGCTCGATAATCTTAAGCTATTGGAACATGCTGAGGTTGGAGCAGCCCGAATGGAGCTGCTTATTGTTGCATACGTAATGCTGACGGAAATTGAAGTGATAATCGAGCTCGCACCATGGCATGATCAGAGACAAGTTGCGAACCCCAGAAGGAACAGTAGTCTTCATTCGAGGCTCTCCATCGGTAAATGATAGGCCCACGCTCTAACTGAGCCCATCCGGTTTGTGGCCTCCAAGTAACTCGATGTGAGCATTTGCGTGGAAAGTTCGTACCGGCCAGGAACAGACGATAACCGGCAAACGACTGGAGCAGCCTCTCCCCATCATTCGTACGATGAGTCTCGACTCCACATCCACCACCTAATTGTGCTTTCGGGCTTGACCGACCAACTGGGACATTCATATCATTCACTGTCCTTGCTGACCGAAGCTGTCCTGACAGATGTCGACAAAACCCGTCCCCCTTAGCCTCAGAACTGCTGTCTCCCGCGGTGTATGTCGATACGGCAAGCAAACACAGTGTACCGCATCGACCTGCACTAATCTCAATTGAGCCAGACAACTGCGAGGCGCTTTCAGCCTTGGAGCAAATCCCACACCGTAGATACCACGAGCTGTTGCGTCAGGTTCACTTGGTACCCGAATAGTGGAATGTGGAAAGGTTTGGAGCCGGCTGAGATACAAATGTGCAAAAAGGAAACTTTGGAAATAGTCAAGCGACTGCTAATAGTAGACACTTTCAGGACGGACGCAGCTTACGGCGGATGAAATAATCGAAGGTATGAAAGCATGCCTGAATCGCACACACCTCGTTTTTGACTCCGTAGTTCGCACTCAAGAACAAGGTCTTGCAATGGGATGTCCAACATCCCCGGTTTTGGCAAATATAGTTATGGAAGAATTTGAACAGAGCCTTAGCCATACCCACCCAATATATTTTGACGTTATGTAGATGACATCGTCGTGATGAAACGACACAAGGTCAGTGAGTCACAACCATCTAAATTCACACATCAAATTTAGTAGAGATATAATCAACTTCGGTACACTGGCCTTCATGACACTTGGGGAAAACTAAGGACCACAATGTACGAGAATCCAACTGACACGAGCAATATTGCAATACTCTTATGCCCACCCGAAGTCGGTATTCCCCAGTATTGTCCCATCAATGTTTAGGAATGTAAGGGCCCTGTGCGCAGAAGTTGGTCGGACAGTGGCCCAAATTTAAGTGGATATCCTAGTTTGATTAGGCGTCAACTGCGAAGGATGTTGCTGCCAGTGGCGGCCTAAGCACGACCGAAGTGAGGTCTTGTGTGCGTGTTTCAATGACCTAGCATACATCGACTGATAGAGGAAGCAAAGTTTCAGCAAGAGATCCCAGTTGCCTAATATGACTTAGGGTGCAGACTTTCAAAACTTCAACGTGGGTCAGAACTTTGGGGTTTAGTGGGGAATTATTTTGGGTTATTTTGAGGGTTACTAGGTTAGACACGAAACAGTGGTTAGGGAACTGGCAGATGGGTTAACCGCCGTGAACGATACGATGAGTGGGAGACGGCCGGTGGAGGAAGAGTTGCAAGGGCGAATGATACTCCCAGGTCACTCAGATTGGAGAAGCTGGTCTGAGGTGCTCCCCCTTGGGTCTGTGGCTCAGAAGTCTGACCCACAAGGCAATGGGAGAATGTCGGGTTTTGTTTGGGGACCCTGGTTCTACCCCCTGACTCAAAAGTCTGAACCACGAGCAGCGGTTGTTAGGGTTTTCTTGTGGGACCCCGCCCCGAGATAATGGTTGCAGAGAGCTGGCCTGGCTCGAGGACACAGGGAGTAAGGCGTTGCTGCCTCACTAGGTGCTGCGCACAGTAGGTAGCTTTTGAGAAGCACCGGATGCTTTAGTTTTTTAAAAGTATTTCGATTGTATTGAATAATGCGCCGGTGGTGACCGTCAATCGTTGGACGATCGGAGTGTGTGGTTTTTAAGGCCGACCTTTTCTAACCTATCGTTTCTTGGAGAAAGACAGCAGCGCTGATTCCATAAATATGGACATGCTGGTTATCTGGGGGAAACACCTTACTGCCTTCTCACTCCTATCGCAGAAGATAGTGCGGCTTTACCTCCAGACCGCCTCATAATACAATTACTCGCAACCTCGCTGTTCTCCTTCGGGCTGCTCCCCTTTGGCCTTCTTGGCATGGTTGAACCCTTAAGAAATGAGTTCCAGCCAGTATCGCTTGCAGGATCCTTGCAGCACAGACGCCCGACCACCACGACAATGTGACAGCCTTAGATCGAGACGACTACTCGTAGCATGAGGTCTCGCTGCTTTTGATGTGGTTGAAAAGTAATAATAATCATTCAGCTGTGCCACCTTTCAGTGTGCCGCTGTCATACCACCCGGAGGATGCATGAGGGCTGGGATACTGCCAGGCTGTCATCATCATCGACAACATGAAATCAGTGTTCAACGCCGGTGCTTCACTGCCGTACAATTTGTGTATGTCATGGTTGTACAAGTGCTGGGATACTGCCAGGGCGCTCACACCTAGACAGGAGGACGATTAGGGTCCTCAACCGAAGCCTTTGGCTCAAAAGCCTAACCGCAAGGCAGCGGCGTTTGGCGGGGAATGCAAATACATTACCATTTCTACGGAACAAGTCGCCACATGTTCCAACCCCCGACCTGGAGGGCCAGGAGACTGTGTTCGTCAGACCCCCAACCATGGACCAACCTGGTATGAGAGACTCTATGAGTGTCGCGAAGACACTCCCCAGTATAGCTCAATGGACCGCCGAGGTGCGCAAACCATCACACCACGGTAAGGTCCAGTCTCTTCGTGCCAGGCTGTCCAAGCATAGACAGTCCGACCCGAACCACAGACCTTGCGGTCAGTGATTTTGCGCTCTAACCACAGCCATCTCGGCCCCTTTTTGCATGGCTGCACATTGTGAAACCAAGTTCCAGCTAATGTAGCCCGCAAGATTATTGCAACACCCAAGTCCGACCCCACCTCAAGTTGGCAGCCTTAGGTTGGTTGGGTGGTCGATTGCAAAGGGCCGAAAGATAGAGAAGGCCCTCGCTGCAGGCAACAGCCGTGCCTTATTTCAACGGCAAGTGTCAGCGAAATAATATGCAAAAAAGACGGAACGGTGATTGACTGGCAAACATGGTTCGAGCGATGGGCCAAACACAGCAGTTCAACTGGCCTCCTTCAACACAACCTCTGAAGGAACCCAACGAACCTGGATGGAAATCCACATTAGCCAGTCGTCAACAACAAGTAACCAGCGTGAGATATCCTTCAGCATGGCAAGGCGGCCAGTCCAGATGGTGCGCACTCCGCACCTCCCAAGGGGACTGAAGCCATAGCGAACAGTCTGACGATCCTACTTCAGAAGGTTCAGGACATAAACAGAATATTGGTGGAATTGGGCGCATCGACCTTGACTCTGGTCTTCAAAAAGGGTAAAAAACGTGCAGAAACCATCGTGACATAATCCTGGTAGCCATGGCATCGAAGGTGCCGCCTGGTAGTATTTTGCGCAGTTTGCTTGGTTGTCGTGGGAGACAAACTCCTAGGAGGATCCATCGACCATGCCCTTACCTTGAGACTTTATTGAACGGCGCCATTCATTCATTCATCTCATTTTGGTCGTCTTCTTTCGGGTGGCATAGCAGTTAGGCACTGAAAGGGTACTACGGCTGAACGGTTCGTGGTTATTTTCCTTGATCTGAAAGCTACTTATTACTCTATTAATCGTCATGAACTTTAACGATGCCTGGCGATCAAAGATGCCTATTCCAACTTTATATAAAAAAAGCGTTCAGCTGTAGCACCCTTCCGGTGCCTAGCTGCCATGCCACCCGAAGTTAGCACGAGGGCTGGGATACTGCCAGGTTGCCCAAGCCTAGACAGAGGAAGTCGAGTGGCGGAGGTCGGATTCGAACCACGAACCTTCCGGTCAGTAAATTCGCGCTCTAACCACTTGGGCCATCTCGCCCCCCAACTTTATATCCCTTATGAGAGCGCCGTATACGAATTCCTGTCGCACGTAAGAATATATGGCAAGTTTTTGCCTGATTTCGCCACACCAACTGATGTAAGACGAGGGTGCTCTATCTCACTGTTTCTCTATAACTCTATTGATGTGCTGCTTAAAGCTTCTCTGCTTGTCTCCGAAACCTCGGAGATCTCTGAACGTTTGCTCACCAATATTCAGTGTGCCGGCAATACTGCTCTTCTTGGCCAGATCTTTCGAATAGGAAGTTCGTTCTGACCAACCTAAATGATTCTGCCACACCTTTTGGTATGTACCGGATCAAGCCCAATCATCGTACTTTCAGACGAGCCAATCGACATGGCAGACAAGTTTGTATACCTGCGCATATGCACAGGTTCCTGTGAACTGACTGGAGAACAGATTACTTCTCGAAGCAGAGAGCCAGGGCAGCCTTCGCCAACCTCCTACACCTGTAGCACCGGTGTGACGTTAGTTTCTCTGTCGAGGACAGCGTCTTCGGGCTCAATAGACGCCATGCGATCCACCCATCCTGGAAGGCGAGTTGCACCGATAGCACCCAGTTTTCGTGATCTCTTTCAGGTCCCTCTGCTAGGTCAAGGCTTGGCCACCTCGGCTTTCACCACTTTGAATTGAGCATGGAAAATAGCGCTTCCTTCGGAAACGACGGTCTAATCAACGCAGATTCTATCGCTGGACGCATCAGTGGAAGTCTCCCTTGCACAACCAATAACTTGCCTTTCAGTGGCGGATCCGTACTACTTTCTGGACAAGGACCTCTACGCGCAGATGACTTACGGAAACTGCTAGTTCTTGTCCATCGGTGTCTCCGAAGCATTGGTTAAATCTGGTGGTAGTAACATTGGATTAGCAGGCTGAGGTACGGCAGATAGTTTTAAGAAGGAACTCATGTTTCATAGACTACGCTGATTGGCATGTGTACTTCACCTAGCCCCGCGCTGAGTGAAAGTGACCTAGAGTTGGACAGTGTATGACCTGGCAACGAGATATGGAAACAAGAACGATAATCATGATAGTAACTGTTGCCTCTCTGCATGGGGACCCTGGGATTCAGCTCACCAATGAAAGCAGAGTTAGTGGCACTCGTTCATCAAAGCTACCCAGTTCCCTAATTAGATGAACATGTCGTCGCCTCAAATGCTTGGCTGTATGTCCCACACTCTCACTTTCCGGTGAACGGAACTGTGGCAAATAGAACCAACACACTCTTGGCACATGGTTTATAGCTGACAAACTGACGAAGCGAAGCATCAGTGTTAAACGCTGATATTGTGCTGTCGATAACGATTATCCAAGCAGGACTTTGTTTAACCTGTTAACAGTGTCCAGCTGTTCCCACAACCACTATACATATATTTAGGGTTCTCAGTAGGGCGTAAACTGCGCCAACTTAGGTCCATGGTTATTTGTGTGAAGTGCGGAGCTCGAGATGGCTCAGTGGTTAGGGCGCCAGCTTACGTCCGGAAGGTACGGCAGTGAAGCATCAGTGCCAACACTGATGTTGCTGTCATTGATGATGATGATGATGGAAGGTCCGTGGTTCGAACCCAACCTCAGCATCTCAACTGCTCCTGTCTAGGCTTGGGCAACCTGGCAGTATCCCAGCCTTCGTGCCTCCCTCCGTTTGCATGGCAGCTAGTCACCGGAAGGGTGCTACAGTTGAACAACAACTGTGTGAAGCGCCGCCTTATACTGAGGCTGTGGTCAAGCTCTAGCCAACCCGGAGGACTCCATAACAAGTTTTTTACATAAATGGTTATACTCTAATATTTCGTTTTTTAGCAAATTTATCATGTCAGCACGATCGAGAAAGCAAAAGGTGGCGGAGACGGAGAAAACTGAAGGCAGTCCATCTGTTTCTACCATCTCTAAGTCCGTCACTATCGAAAAAACTAGGCTTTCTTCCGGTACCCCTCGCCACAGTCTATCACGGAACGAACGGTCCAGCAGTCCCCTTAGTATAAGCCGTAACGAGGAGAAGGACGAACTCGCTCACCTAAACGATCGTTTGGCTGGTTACATTGACTATGTGCGCAAACTGGAACTGGATAAAGAACGTCTTACAAGGCGGATACACTCGGTAACGGAAGAGCGCATGGTAATTCCAAATATTCCCTTTAGTTAATGGTTCTAGAGCAAAGTTGAAGAGGCCCGAAAAACATATGAAGATGAGATCCTTGCTCTGCGGAATCTTGTTGATGACCTAGCAAAGCAGAAAACTAAGGCAGAATTAGATGCCAAACAAGCAAAAGATGACGCCAACGCTGCCAAGTCCAAAGTCGCCAAACGTGATCAAGAAATTCGAACTTTACAAAGACGTATTGAGAACTTGGAAAAAGATTTAGCCTCTTACAAACAAGACCACGATCGTTATCAGGTACGTGAGAGTTATGCCATTCATGTTTGTTTTCTCACAGCCCCTACTTAATGACTTTAGAGCCTTGGAAAAACGGTTCGAGGAAGTGCAGCGTGACCTAGAAGCTGAAACTTTGTTGCGCACCGACCTGGAGAATAAAGTGCTTGGACTCAAAGAACAACTTGATTTCAGAACCCGCTTGTTCGATGAAGTAAGTTTTAGCCACCGTCTTGTCACTGATCCCTACTATTTGGCTATCAGGAACGAGAAAAACTTACTCAACGAACAATGTACATTGAAGAGGAGGTGGAAGGACGGAAACAGGCTGAGTATGCAAGTCGATTGGCCGATGAACTTCAGTCCATCCGTGAACAGACCGCATCAGAATTGGAAGAGTATAAATATCAGCTGGAGGAAACGTTTGAAGTAAGCCGTATTTCACGTTTGTTTGACGTGCTACATTCAACAACACCATGTTTGCGCAAACAGCCCTCATGTTTGGGTTTCCTCCCCTAGCTTACTCGATCAAGTCACGGTTACCGCACGCCATGCACTAGCATATCTTTCATACCTGCGGAAATCCACAAACTCTGCTGCACCTTAGCGTTCCTCCTAGGTCTAGAGTATACACCGATCGTTCTCAAGAAGATACACCTTATCGCTGTCCAGATAACCTCGAGTTCGAGATAGCTCAGTAGTTGAAGCCCGAATTTACTGCCCTGAAGATCCGTGGTTTACACCCGACCCTGGCATCTCGACTACTGTCTAGACTTGGGCAGCCCGACGCTGCCTCAGCCCTCGTTCGTCCCTCGGATGGCATGGCAGGTATGCTCGGAATGTGTGTCGTAGCTGAACGTGTCTGACCTTATTCCTTTGTTCAAATAAGTGACTATCTTTCTGTGGTTAAAGATGAGTGGGGTATTGTACACATACGAGGATCTTGTTCATTTTCTGAGAACAGTTAGTGTCAGTCTTAACTGTGGTACATTTGAAAGAGTCCTTTCACCTCTGATGAAGCCAATTTTGTTTACACTTTCCCTCCGACTATAGACGAAGCTCGAAAAGCTTCATTCCGCTGCGGACCGGTCCGCCGACGAGGCTTTTCGACAACGAAGCGATTTCTTGGCAGTTCGTAAGCGTGCGGACGACCTTGAGCACGAATTAGCCAAGAAAATAGCTGAATTGAACCTTCTTCAGCATCGTGTCGAAGATCTAGAAAACCAGCTAGAGAAGGAACGCAGGGAACATGATTCACAACTATCAGTCCAGTCTGAGGAAATCCGCAGGTTACGGGATGAACTTGAAGAAAGCTTCAGAGAGTTTTCAGACCTCATGAACACAAAGATTGCTCTGGACCAGGAAATACTGATGTACCGAAAGATGTTAGAAGGTGAAGAGTCGAGGTAAGCCTTTTTCACACACCAGGATGGTCTACCTTAAACACCTGAAACCATACACAAATCAGGTCCGGAGTTGAATCCCATGGGTACCGGTACTGTCCAAACTCCAGNGGAATGCCGGATTATAATCACCCGCGTCAATTTCCACCTCTTACTCTTTGAACTACTTAATGGTAGACTGGCATCGGTAGGCATTTCCTACCAGGCGCTTCTTGATCGACGAATGCGAAACAGGATGTGCACTTTCATCATCATCATGCAGGTTCTGGTCACCCATTGTTTAACTCCCTCTCTCTTTCGTGTTGGCAAATATTGCTGATTTTTTCGGGTTCTTGAAGATTGTGTATGTGGTTGATATATGCGACCCGATTGTACGACTGCTTTCGCATTAACTAACGAGACGGATTATATTTCAACTTGTGGTTGGCGTAGACAGACGTCACCGTACCTAAATCGTCTTCTGCTAGCTACCTAAACGTGTGATGTCTCTAAATATATTGTCGACAGGTGGAAACATTTATCATCAGGTAATCATATTTCCAAAAGGCCACCGGGGACTCTATCATTGCATTGATAAATCGATTTTGTTGTATCCTATATCCACAATTAAGCCAGATATTCAGAGCATCCAGTACTGACTTCATCACTCTTTGCCCGTCTAAAATGAGTCTAGTTTGAGTTCTGTTTCGGAGGCTCTTGTTTTTCGGGTTCGTGCGCGTTTTTTCCTAACCGAAATGCCTATGTTTCCAACGCTTGTCTGCTGTAGGTTAAATCTACAACCCCTGTCTCGTGAATCGCCGTTCAACGTCCAACCCGGTAAACGTAGGCGAATGGACGATGGCTTGGAAGGTGAAGAGACCGGGTTGACGGGAGCTAGTTTCATCTCTTCCAAGTCCAGATATGCTTATCGAGTCTCTTCCACAGCCTCTGGACCCGTGGAATTTTTCAAGGAACAAGACACCCAAGGGAAGTGGGTCAAACTGAACAACACATCAACTGAGGTGAGACTGTTCAGCCTGATTCTAGTTTCAGGATGTTTTGTGCCGTTTGGAACTTGTCAAGTCTTTTAACCTTTCAGACGGGAAACCCTACGGGCTGCATGGGATTTCTGTTTCTTTTTGTAGTTTAGCAGAAACGAATCTTTTATTGGAGAATATAAGCACGCGAATTCAGTTAGCAATGAAAAGGACTACGTCTCTGTCCTCCAACCGCGGCTAGTCAGTCTTCCATGTTGGCATGTAACGATGCTCTCCTGTGTGTTCCTAAACTGTTGCATGGCCAAGCGTGTGAGCCCTTAACTGGCACTGTCTTCATTTTTCCGCCAAACTAAATTGTCAAGTGGTTTTATCCAGACCTTCGTGCCTTGTCATCCAAAAATAGGTGTATACACTATCTTTACCTCCACGTTTGACTCTGTCCAACATATTCTTTTCTGGACTCGTAGTTTTTATCGTCTGTAAGGCCGTTATGAGCTCAGTACAGCATTGCTAACTTCCTGTTTCTTCCATAATAGGAGGTATCCGTGGGAAACTGGGAGCTCGTCCATGAGGCCGATGGGCAGGAGACCCGATTTAAATTTCACCGGTCCCTCATGCTCAAACCCGGAACAACATGCACGGTACGTTTCTTACTTGGATTCCAGCAATTCTGTTTGAGACGGTCCACAGAATTTGTTCTTCCATTGTGAACATTCTTCCTGCGAATTTGTCGTGCTTTATCGAACATCGGGGCGAAAAGAACTCATTCTCTTTTGCAAGAATGATTCCCTGAACTAGAGCTGTTGTATTTAATGGTGTCTTTTCCGAGTAAGTTGCAGAAACAGTCAAACTGCCCCATCCACTCGCCTATCCCTAACCGGTACTCGACCATTCGGTCTACTTCTCATCTTGTCCGAATTATTCGCCTTTTTCAAGCGTCATTTCGAGCGCTACTGCAGCCCGAACTAATGTACAGTTGTCTGTAGTTAAATATATGGACGGCACTAAACGACATATTGAAGACCATTGTTACCAAAGCATGTGACCTAAAGTTCCAACCACTGTTTTTTGAGCTCAAGATAGCTCAGTGGTTAAGGCGCGAACTGGCGCGTCGCGGTTCAAACCACCGACCTCTCGATTGCTTCTGTCTAGGCTTGGGCATTATCTCAGCCCTCGTGCTTTCGTCGGGTGGCGTGGTAGTTAGGCACCGAAAGGTTGTTACAGCTGGACGAGCGGTTTTAACGTTTGTACGTTTCATTTTAGTCGGTTGTTGAGGTGTCATGCTTGTAAGCCAAGTGTGTTCCTCTGTTGTTGATGTTGCATTTATCTAGATAGGGCGAGATGGACCAAGTGATTAGAGCGCGAATTTACTGGTCGGAGGGTTCGTAGTTCGAACCCGACCACTGCCATTCGACTTCCCCTGTCTAGGCTTGGGCAACCTGGCGGTATCCCAGCCCTCGTGCCTCCGTGTGGCATGGCAGTTAGACACGGAAAGACTGAACGATTATTATTTATCATCTAGTCAGACATCACTATGCAGCTGCTTCACACCAAGGACATATCTTGTATAAGATTTATTTTGCCTCCAGACGATGCTTTGACTAACCACACGTCTTCAGCCTCTGGTCTCTCTGAAAACCGATATCATCCAACGTCCCAGAGTGACGTCATAAGCTATCTTGGTGGTGCCATGTCGTTCGCTTACGATAGTTAATGATGTTTACGTAAGTTTGCGACAGTTAACTGCACTTATAGGCACGTTGTGTCCAGTGTTTCTGAGGACATTTACACTTCGGTTTTTATGAATTACTTTGTGATTGTGCTGTCTCTCTGTGTAGTCCTCATAGCTTGCTTGCTTGGTGCAGTCCAAGACATTCTGTAGTAACTTCAACCACAGATTTCCCTAGATTAGACCGCTATGTTATTTCAGTCAGACTGTCGTGGTGTTTGTTCTGTGTGTTCGAATTGCGACTTGGGTTACTGATGTTCAAAGTTCAAAAGCCTCAATCCCCTTGTTACGGTTAAACCTCACAACCTCTTTCTCCGTGTTTCTCCTTCACAGATATGGAGCAGTGATACGGAAACCACTCATAACCCGCCCACAGATATCGTCATGAAAAATAAATCCTTCCATCCAAGTCCTGAAGCGGTCATCACTCTGTTGGATGCAGAAGGCGTGGTAAGTTTTCTCACCGCTATTCTTCTCGACCTTAATGACGGAAAGGGGACTCTTGATAAAAAAAAATGCAAGGGTTGGTCCTTCCTGTCTGCTCGGAGGAACACAAAACAGATTTGTTCCATTCAATCGGGCGTTCTCTGGCCCTTAGCTTCAGACACTGACCAGTTGTCATCACGTGTTAGTAAAAATAGGCGTAATCCTCTAGCACAGGGGTTCTCAATTGTTTTTTTCTGTATACTTAGTAGGCAGCTGTACAAGTGTGTGGTCTATAACTTTAACTTTTAATTGTACAAGCGTGGCAGGTTGAACAAATGGGATCGAATATATGCACTGAAAGTACTTCTATCAGAGTTTCAAGTCAGTCTGACCACTGAAAGACGTGTTTCATCAACTTTGGAAATGATGTCATTACCACCTTGAAATCACCACCAGTACGTTGGCTCTAGCTGCCATCTTTTCACCCACCAATTACTTTGGAAATGTGGACGGTAACAGGTGTCTTTGGATTGTGAATCAGATGTCGTCATTGGTGTGGGGATTTTGGTTGGCTGTTGACTCGTTGGAGGTTCATGAAAGTCGTTGGTTACACCTGTCTGTAACTATTGATATGTTCCGTCACAAGGTCTCTACCTGAGAAGGTGACTGGTTGTACTGGTCGTGCTTGTTCTTTAGCCCACTGCCTGAGTTTTCCCAAGTTCATCCTCCTGTGCACACGATCGGGCGAAAAGGGCTTTGCAGTGTAGTTGGCTTTATGACTTTCGAAGCATACGATCAGGCTGGTGCAATGCCTGGCCCTCCATCAATTTTCCCTTCCAAACCTAGTTCGACATTTCTCAACAGTGCTGATCTAATGTCCCCGCTAGGTTCGAACAATGCTTCGGAGATATCGCTCGATTGGAAGTGAGCACTTGAAACCATATCGATTTAATCTGCGAGGAAATGGAATTGAGTATGCCCAGCCCCCATCCGATGTCATATTTGTTCTTTGAAACGTGTCCCATTTTTGGAGCTCATCAAGTAGGCCTAGTCCTCGAATTTCCATCAGTCTTGTTCCGGGCTTCAGAGCCAAAGTGGATGTGTACTTACTTGGAAATTGAACTAGTGTTAACGGGGGACTCAAATGAATCTCGCCTGTAGCCCTCGTTTATACTGGCCCTCAACTGAGTGTACTGCCTAAATACCATCTTGTGTTTCAATTGGAACGACATCTGTGATGTCGGGGAAACTCCCTTCAAGATTGTAGAAGAGAGGACCCAAGTTAATTCAACTGAGCCTTCTGTTAACATCAACTTAATTTGCAGGTCAATGTTTATCTGCAAATTCATCCAGTTAGGTAATCGAGATTCTGGTCCTAGACCTTCTTAATGGGCTCTAAGCTTAGCGAACCCGGCAAAGAGTCGTCTATATCGAGAAAAGTTCTAAATTCTTCTTGCTGACCGATCAAGGTATTCCCAACCTGAACATCAGTAACCTCACTTATTTTCATTACCTTATCGCCATTGGCAATTTTTCCTGGTATTTATTTAGAAACGTTTCGTTACCAGTCAGGATGACATCTTCATTACGCTGGCGGTGTCATCTGGAGAGAATACGAAACTTCTTGTTACCGATCAGTTCACACCACTTGACGAGTGATTTACCCCACCCCGAGCTTCAATTTAAGCTCCCTGCAGATGTCATTCGAGTGTTGTGTCAAAACCACCGGTTAATGGTGTTCCAACTACCTTTGTTTTTTATCAATAGAACATTCACCAGTGAAGGCGGATAGCATGAATATGTACGTCTTAGACCACAAACCAAATAAACTATTCACAAACAAGGCAGTATTCATTTCCGTCATCTAGTTTAAACCGTCATTGCCTCAAGTTCCAGTGAAACCTTCCCTGTTGATGTACAAAGTGCATTATGCCGATTCCCAAGCAAGTTGAGATAGTTCTAACTGGTTCGTACTTTTCATCGGCCTGAGCAATTTTCACCTTGTTTTCCAGTGAACCAGAAGCCTAGTCTAAGATAATTGTTATACCCACATGCACGTTGCATACGGCTTAAGCCGAGTTGAGTAACGGTCACATCAGTAGGGCAGAAGAACGTACACACGGTCTGTTGTGAACAGCCTGAACCACAGTGCAATGTGAGGATTAGAGCAGCTCGGCTTCCACACCACTCCAGCTAATTGGTGGTTTTTGGTCGGAGAATATCCAATATTGCAGTAATTGGTTTCACATGGTAACAACAATTGAAGGCTGTCCAGATTTACGCATGGATGGTCTTGCACCGTTGTGTGTATTACACGGCCGCACAGCGGGAATATCAAGTCTTCGGATCACAACTGCTCCATATGTTTACAAAAATTACCTCTTAACAAGCCCGGCCCCTGGTGTACAACTCCAAAAATTGGTTTAGGCTGCCTACATTCCTAATGCTTGATACCTTCGTGTTGTGTCCTTTCGGCAATAACAAACGGTAGAATGGGCACCACCCTAGCATGTGAATGGGCTCGTGATTGAGGTAGATAGAGACTGTAAAATAATTTTATCTCCGTCCTTAGAATATAGCTCTATACAGTGTATCTTGCAATGAGGACTCTCGGTTTACGGCTGCGATGAGATTGCCAAAGCGCCTTACATAGTGCTTAAAGAAGATCGTCTGTTTCATGGTCCGGTTGCTTTTTCTCTCTGGGTTTATTCTTCTTACGAGGTCTCCTTTCGCTTCACTGGAGGAATATGTGGCGACGGTATGATGGTGGTCTGGAGGGCAACTGTACCACTGGAACCATTGGAAGGTGGTGGACCTAATTCTCAATAGACTTGTTATGGAATCAGCCGTCTTGGTTGACACAACTTCCTCGTGTGTGCGTGTTTGGAAGCGTATGTGGTTTTCGTCTTCGTGACTCCTCTTTCCGGGGTGCGTAACCGAAACCTTATGTGTGGTTAGGACTTATACTGCAAGATCTTGCACCACAGACTACTGCGTTTTGAGCATGGTCTCCTTCAGAAAGGTGCTATGTTCCGTTTATCCTAACCTCATGCTTCCTAATATTATCGGTCCGTATGTATGTGGACATCAGATCAAGAAAACTTACCTTACGATGCTGTGTGCATCCCATAGAAGTGGCCCCTTGAAGCTTGGATACTTCAGTTACCCCTTTTATTTTTTTCACCTCAACAGGAGCAAGCAAAATGCACGGTGAAGCGGGAGCGAATCCGTCCAAGTGGAGTTAGCTTCGGTCGTAGAACCGCCCACCGAGCTGGAACCGATGAAGTAGGTCGAAGTTTTCGATGTGGCTTTTACCTCCTTCGCCATCCTCCCTCCCCCTGCGGTAAAGTCGTTGATTCTATGTACTTTACTACCAGAATAGAAGTTAGTCCTGCCTCATCCAACTTCCTCTGTTTGGACCTGGGCCCAACCCGGATCATGAGACCTAGGTTGTGCGTGTGTATAGTAATGCTCCTAACTTCTGTTGTGGCTATTCATACCACTGCCTCAGTAGGCTAAACATCATTTCAAAAAGTTAAGAAAATACATTTACCAGCATAGTCGAATTTGGTCTGACATCAGTTGTCATTCATTGTGGTGGTGGTGGTGGTGGGGATCGAGCCTCAACTGAACTGGACAAACAATAAAGTGGTCGCCAACCGAAGCCAAGAAACCTGTCGTTCCTCCACAGCCGTTTAGAGGACAAACGGCAGATGTTGCAGCCCATCCTTCTAGCAGGCTATTCCACCCGGTTCTTGCGAGCGTTGCCAGCTTATAACAGTCTTGGAATGGAGCCTTGGTACCCCTTGTACGTAGAACGAACAATCTAAAATATGTAACCTTTTTCGAGTTAAAAACCGATTTGACACAGACCATAACCGCCTAGGTTTTGAAAGGCACCTGCAACAGATAAAACACCCAATGTGGGCCTAATCCGAGTTCACATTCCAGGTTGCGTGTTCATCACTTCTGTCGCAATGTGTTTCCCAACATAGCGCACTCCGCATGTAAGACACACTTCAGTTGTTTTGTTCCACTGGGTTGTTTTAGTCAAGTCAGGCGTTTTTGTTTGTTTTCTAAGCCGGTTCGCTCCCAAAATGTTGCTTTTGTTGTTGATCATTGCTTACTTTACGGGATGACTCCTTCGACATTGGTTCCCGTAAAATTTATGTCTTCCGTTAAGTAGTGTACCGGGTTTTGTTTCCCACAGTTACTAGATAGCAGGCTTCGTTTACTCCCAAAGTGATATTCAGGCGAGCAGGAGTGGAGGAGTATATTCTTTATTGATTACTCCCTGCGTATTTTCTGTCGTCACTGTGAATGCCGCAAGTATTGAGCCCTGAAGGAAATGATATATGTATTGATTATCGAGACAAAAAGCCTACCGTTAAGTTCAAGCGAAGTGTGTTTAAAAACTTTCCAGCACGTCTTAAATGACAGGAGCTATTCGCCGATGGTAGTAGTCATGATGAAACCTGCAGATTCCCCTGCATTCTCCTCCTAAATCCGGGAGAATAAATACCAAAAAGGACGTAGGTGGTTTCAGGGTATCCGTGTTTAGTCGAAGCAAATTAAAAGGACTTGCGGAACATGGGTTTGTACGTTTGATTCAAGTCACGATCTTGTGATGATAGTGTGTGGTACTCAGTGTCTCAACGACCCAAGGGGGTAGTTTCTGCAAGCCGGCTTTATCCGGCTATTTCTGGGACTATCGAACCCTCCCCGAAGGGAGGTGCATTTTCATTCAATGACTTCTTTGTACACTTAGTACCAGCTGGGAAATCGGCCGTCTTGGGAACTATTTTATCCTGACGTTTTCGATATTACTAACAGAATAATGGTCGTTCAGCTGTAACGTCCTCTCTGCACCTGGCTGCAATACCATCCAAAGGAACCACGTGGGTTAGGATACTGCTTGGTTGTCCAAATCCAGACAAGGACAGTCCCGAGGTTGAGTTCGAACCACGAACGTTCCGGTCAGCAAGTTCACGCCCTAGACACTGAGCTATCTCGAACTCAGTATAGTAGTGAATGTGCCGGCTATCTCGGACGAGTAGGTTGCACCGTAGAGCTTCCCATACGACACCAACTGCGACGTGGTTATCTCGTAATCCCAGATTACGGCTATTTCTACCAGATTTTCCAAATTCTCTGCGACTTGACCAGCTGATTGGACTTGGTGGAATCTGTGAGTAAGCTGTGTCTTTCTAGTGACGTGGAATCCCGGTTCCGTTCATCACATCATGGAATCTTAAAGTTAGTTCATCATGTTGAAGTAGCTTAGGTGAACAGCGTGATGGGTGTCGCCAGCCGTACAGGACTTTCCTTCTCGCTTGGTTGACTGCTGCTCTTGATCTTAACTGTTGGATGGCTTACCGGGTCATCGCAGAACCCGTGCGTTCCATCCAGGTAAACCTTTATCAGCACTCTGGCTACTGGACTGTTCACCGGAACCGGCGATTGCATAGGTTTACTTCGATGCCCCTACATTGGTTAGCTTGGTTCCGTGGATGTTGTTATACATGAAGCACGTCAAGAGAACAAAGTGAAAACCCATTTGCGTTCCTCCCGTCCCCTCCCACTGCTTCGTATTGATTCTCAATTGTTTCTCTCCCTTTCCAGAAGTGTATGCTGATGTAATCTTCTGAGCGGTAGCCCCAACCCCCCGTTCAGTGGATAATTGCTTCGGAACCGCGTGCAACCCGGTTAGCCCGTTTCAATGCACATCACGCAATTACCCCCTGCCCATTCCACCATATTTTCTTCCTTCTATACATCCCCTATTTCCCTCACGTGTTTGGCATTTTGATAGCTCATTGTTCTATAAATCTACCCGTACCAATATCTAAGGACGTGCTATTTTTCCTACTATGCGCCACTACTAGTATGCATCACATTCACTTTTAGATACTCAGCTAGCTTTGTGTGTGTGTGTGTGTGTGGCCGCCCACGCGTTACTCCCGTTCCCCTGGTTCTTGTCCCCATTCTCCTGGCATTTTATCTTATGCAGTGTGAACTGCTTCAGCGTGGCGACTACTTGTCTGCCCATTGTTGTCTGTTCTTATTTCATCGCTTTCGGGCAGAGCACGATACGATTCGTTTTCTCGACACCCGGTTTCCAATACGTATATTTTGCCTTCTACTATATACTACTCTCGAGCTTGCTTACAATCCATCCCGCCCCAAAATGTTGAATTAGCCGTTCCACTGGCTGCATCTGTGCGTGCACGAACTTAGGTCTATTATACATGACTTTGTGGTTCATTGATGGATTTTTTCATTGTGACGACCTCACAACGGACTGTGAACGCGCGTGTGAACTAGGATCGTGCGTCAAATCTGTCTAATGACTGGTCTGATTTGCTTCTGTAGTATTGTAATTTCAGTCAGGTTTTTTCCGTGTTCATAACCACAATCTAAAACCGGTAGTACTAACGACTTTCTTGTGCGAGCGAAAAGGCGGCAACGAAACATTCTGATTCCCAACTAGTTCTGTTTCACTTTTTGTAGTTTGGCTTGTGGCTCCTAGCACACTGTGGAAAGAAGGTCTGTCTCCTACGCTAAGTTCTGTTCAACGTTTGGACATAGTCTGAATGGCTGGTCAAATCCCTGAAGCCCATTTCTAGTCCTCATTCATTTCGGTTTTATGAATTAGTGCATACTGTTTATCGGCATGGACAACTGTCGCGTCTGAGAGCGAATTCGGACGGGTCGGGCCCATTTCTCTCATTCATTTCGGTTTTATGAATTAGTGCATACTGTTTATCGGCATGGACAACTGTCGCGTCTGAGAGCGAATTCGGACGGACGGGCTCGGTGAGGTCCCGTCTGTCCAAACAGAATGTGCGGATCCCGTTAGCCAGCACGAAGTTATCGGTCCATAAGGAGAATGAATCTTCCGTGCGAATTTTTGTGAGCGAGTTGAATCTACAGGACCGACTACACCCAATCATCCTTCTGTGCCTCTACGTTCCATACCTTCAGGATCCGGATCAGCGTACGATGATGGTTTGTACTAGAATGTAATTGGTGTTGATCAACCACCCGTGGCTGGTTGATGGAGTGCCCAGACTCCCACAGAAAGGCTGGGTGGCTTGGGC
>NW_008752157.1:35377-48648 GCF_000715545.1 Opisthorchis viverrini | reverse complement strand
TTTGCACCCACAAAGTGTAAGGGCATGCGTATGGACGTGCATGCACTGAACACGCCCCTTACAATCCAGGGAGAGGTACTGGAAGTTGTGGAGCGTTTTTCATATCTTGGAAGTTGTATTAGTTCTGATTGTAGTGTAACAGATGAGGTAAATGCACGAATCTGCAGGGCTCGGGCCGCGTTTGCTAATCTGAGACACCTATAGCGTCAGAATGGTCTATCCCTGAATCTGAAGGGACGTGTGTATCAAGCTACAGTACGGGCTGTTTTGTCGTATGGCTGTGAGATTTGGCCTATTCGAGCAGCGGAACTGAGACGTCTTCAGGTGTTCGACAATCGTTGTCTCAGAATCATAGCTCGTGTGAATTGGTGTCGGCGAATCCGTAATGAGGCAGTTAGAAAGCGCGTTTTCGGTAGTGTAACGGGTACTTCCATTGAAGAATGTGTCCAGCATCAGAAGCTGGGTTGGTTGGGACATGTGTTACGTATGCCGAACCATCGTTTGCCGAAGAGAGTGCTGTTTTCCATGCCCAACACAGAGTAGCGTAAACAGAGTGGTGGCCAACCCTTGACTTGGCAGAGGAGTATGAAGAAGATCACGAAACGCTTGGGTGCTGTCGATGCTACTCGCCCTCCGGGATGGGGACCGCGTTATCCTCACTGTGCCTGGTTGGAGACACTACAAGATATAGCTGCCAACCGATGTCAGTAGCGTTCCTGTTGTCAGTTGCCTGAGTGAATGTCTGAAGCTATAGGTAACTCGTGGTCCACTTCTACACTTTTCTTTACAATAAGGCTTTCAAATAAGCCATGGTTGTACGGCAGTGAAGCATCGGTGTTGAACACTGATGTTATACTGTCGATGATGATGATGATGATGATTGTTTCGTAGATTTGTTCCCCTACCCTCACCATATTTCAAGCTTTCAGCCGTTCGCAGGTTCCTTGGGTTCTACCATAATTTTTGCTCAACCGAGGTTTTGAATTTTTCGTATCCTCCCGATGGAAGCAAATACTGGTTTCATCAGTTGTCAGGGCCATTCCTAATCGCCCTGTATCTGTGCCACTCGTCATCAAACGATGAAGCAATGTTACAGTCGCTGAGTTCGTGGTCGGCTACTCGTACTATTTGGTGATTCGCAGGGGCAGTTTTTATCTGACGGCGTAAACGCAAAGCCTTACTGAAAAGCACTTTGTTGTTAGAAAAGACGGAATTTGTCGCCTCAGTGCGTATCTGCGTCCGAAATGAATCACAATTCCCATCCTAGATGTTTCCCAACACTTCTTCTAGGTGAGCACTGTTAGAATCACAATTCACATCCTAGATGTTTCCCAACACTTCTTCTAGGTTAATCCTAAGAATGAGGAGATCCGCGGTGATGAACGGTCTGGATTTGACTCAAAAGCACTCCACCTGTTTTTATGTTGCAGAAACAACAGTGAAAGGCATTTGTTCGGCTGGAGGCCCAAGTTGATAACGCACATACCAGTCCCTCGTACCAGCTGTTGACCTTCCACTTTCGACTGATACTGTCATCTAGACAACAAGAATAGATGCAAGAGTGGTCCCAGCCACATTGTCAATGAGTACGTTTTGAAACCTACTAGGATTTGGGATTTTCTCGAACGCATCCTGACAGCTTCAAACAAATTGAAGAATGGATTAAGGCTTGAATGGTTATTTTTGCCATCGCTAAACTCCAACCTCTCCGCAACCACAAATAGTCAACAATTAGAAAGATGTCTAGCAAATGACATGACCTTGAAGAAGATCTATCATCAAAGTGATTGCATTACGGCGTACTTGCATTGACTAGATTGGTTTGTCTAGTGTAACTAATCCACCAATCACGTGACATCCAGCATTCCAAA
Organism: Opisthorchis viverrini; assembly: GCF_000715545.1. NCBI lineage: Eukaryota > Metazoa > Platyhelminthes > Trematoda > Opisthorchiida > Opisthorchiidae > Opisthorchis > Opisthorchis viverrini. Next base: position 46,777 of record NW_008752157.1, on the reverse strand, counting down.
AACGATATAAGTCTGTGTCCTGTGTGGTTAATACTAACCACTGAGGTTAGTAGTCTGCTGTTTTCTTGTAAATAATATCGTATACGTTGGAATCCAATTCTCCTTTTTGATATTCGGGATCCTCAAACATGCACGACTCAAATTTCATTATCAGGAAACTCGAACTCCGAAACCATACTATTTATATGCATGCCTAACCTACACTTTTTTTGTGATCACTGCCACCTGATCTTAAATTCCAGGACGAATTCACGGAATAATTTCGGTTGTTTGATAAAGAAGGTTCACATGGTCCCAAAATATAAGGAATGTTTATGGGAGAGGAGAAGCAGACTGAAGATTATTATCATGAAGAAAACTACTGACAAGGTTGCTGAAAACTCTTTGACAGCCCACGAACGGTTTCGCCCTTGTTGGAGCTCATCAGGTAGGCTACAGCAGAAGATACCACGAGGAAGGCAGTTGCTTCCTGTGAAATTGCATCACATCTTACGAGATTTATAGCCAGTACTCTCTAATCTGTGTCTTGTTGTGATCGTTTACACGTTGGGCTTTCCTTGAATGGCGTCTGGACGTAGGTGCGTATACGTAACCAGCTCGCAGCCTTATGCGAAGCTTCCTCTTGAGTGGGACAAATGCGACACAACCTCGATGGTGCGAACCTATGCGGCTAGCACAATTGGAAGCTATCCTTCGATGTTAGCATTTATTTCACTGTTCGCACTTCCGTTACGTAATACACGCAGGTTTCATTGAACAGACGATCAACTAATCAACGGTCAAACAAGCGAAGCCTCGTGGATAAAACTGGCAGTTTCACTTCGAAACTCCCTGTGTATTCTGGTGGGTGAGACCGGGAATGAACTTCTTGTAAAGTAAGAAACACAGAATAAGCCGGATCTATTTACGGCAGGTTTTTTGTGACCGGGTCACGGTTTGACCTTTTGGAGTCAGTCTTGCCATCGCTCTGAGGACGCACCATGATGCATTATCAGTCACGTGCTCAGATAGACGCCGGTCTGTTCGGCCAATGTAAGCGTGTGCAACTTGAGGAGAGTTGGCAGATCACGTGGGCAACTCTGTCGTAGGGCCACTTCCTCGTTGTTTGAAATGATGACCGAAATTAGTTTGTGTCCGGTATCGACCGAATATTCTGTCAACGATAGGAGTGAGCTAACAGTCTCAGAGTGGCATATTTCTGAGCCTCAAGGAACGTTTGTATCTGGCTACGATGCGGGCATGGTTGTGAGACTTGGCCTGTTTGTGCAGCCGAGCTGAAGCGTCCTCGGATGTTTGACAATCTTTGTCTCAGACCATAACTCGTGTGTGTTGGTCTCGCTGAATCCGTGACGAGGCCGTTGGAAAGCGAGTTTTCGGTTGTGCAACGGGTACTTCCATTGAAGAATGTGTTCAGCACCGGAAGCTGCGTTGGTTAGACCATGCACTGCGCACACCGAACCATCGCTTCCCGAAGAGAGTGCTGTTTTCATGCCCAATCCAAAGTGGCGGGAGCAGAGAGGCGACCAACCCTCGACTTGGCAGAGGAGTATGAAGGAGATCACGAAACGCTTGGGTGCTGTCGTTGCTACTCGCCTCCCAGAATGGAGACCGTGAGATCCCCACTGTGCCTGGTTGAAGACGCTGCAAAATATGGCTGCTAATCGATGTTTCCGGGGTTCTTTTTGACAGTTTCTATCTCCAGATTGCTGAGTGTCTGGAGGTGTAGGCACCTCGGAATGATTGCAGCAAGATTGCACTAAGTTCCTTCCCTGTATACCTTTATTCTTTCCTTCACAACAAGACTCAGATAAATCATAGTTGTACGACAGCGAAACATCGGCGTTGAACACCGATATCACGCTTCATGGATGGCGGACATCCTAGATATCATTTTGACAAAACTTTCCGGATGGTTGTTGGCTAACAGCGTTTCCTCATGAGTTCTTCGTCCTTGAATTACGCGGGCTACTGGAAAGGATAAGTTTTGACTAGACCACGATTTTAAGAAATCTGTAAAATTTACCAGAGAAATGTGATTACTGGAATACTGCTGGAAAGTCACGGCCATCAACGTCACTCCGGTTGCAGCAGGAAATCGGTCTGGACTGCCCCGTTGGTTCGATCACATTTGATACGATATGGACTGCATGGCAGGTCGGTCGTTGTTTAGTCGGTCTGGACTGCATGGCAGGTCGGTCGTTGTTTCACACAAGTCGAATTAAAAACTCGACCTGTGAAGCAGTTTTGACGGGAGCACAGTAACGAAAGGTGTGTTCATACCCGTTTTCCTTCTATCCTTGGAGTCGAGCCCATCCCGTTTGGTGTGGCGGTGTGACTGAATCATGAAATGGTTCACCCCTAACGCTGATTAAAGACCAGCTCCTCCACACTCAACTGGCCAGATGCTCGCGCCAACCGCAATTGGGCACTAAGCGCCGGCTGAACACCTTCAACGAACTGGTCCGACAGCAACTGGTGGCGCGACACTCCGTCCAGCCCCAGCAAAGTGCGATCCAACAACTGCTGCAGGCCGGCGAAGAACACGGTCGGGTCAGATCCAGGTGCCATCCTGACGGTATGGAACCGCCTCATAGCCTCCTGACGATCGGCCGGCGTGTCGAACTTCGCTGCAAGGACTTCCTTCGCGGCGGCCCAGTTCATCTTCCGAGGGCCTCTTCTGGCTGCATCCAGGGCCGCCTTCGCCCGGCCCCTGAAGAGGGTCTTCAACGCCGCCAACTTACCCAGGTCGGTCTCCAGTCCGGCAGCTTCTGCAACCTCCTCAAAGTCCTCCAGGAAGGTCCGAACATCCTCATCCTCAAAGGGTTGTGGCCACGGGATCTTCATCCTTATCCTGGTCACGGCACCAAATGAAAGGAAGAAAGCCTTCGCTGCGGAGCTGAACCCGTTCAAGGTCATGATAGTTCTCCCGCTCAAGTTCCTCGGCCACATTCACCATGGCGTTAACACGCTCTTGGTAAGCGTAAATGCTGGTTTCGATGGCATCGTGCTTCTTTGTGGCAGCCTCTACTGCTGCAAGATCTTGTCCAAAGTTGCCCTGAGCAACTAATCGCTGATTGTCAGTCAACCAAGCTTCCCTCAAACCAGCTTTGCGACCGAAGCGGGAAGCAAGTTGCTCCAACTTCTCTTGTCGAATTAGCCCATCGCGCAGGGCATGTTCTGCCCTTTCCAGTTCTTTCCAAGCTATGTCTTCTGACAAACTGGATGAATGGGATCCACTCCTAACAAAGCCAGGTCTACTGGATGGAATGGCGTTTAGTCCTGAACGGGTATTCAACTACACACAATACAGCCACGGCAGGTGGGGCCTCGTTTATGCCGTCGCAACACTGCTCATTTGTCAAGCAGTCCGCCTGCAGTTACAATGTTTAGTTGATTTATTGCTATGCAATAACAGGAGTTGTTAGGGAGTCGTGCTTTGTCAATAGTTGGATGTTTATCGTGTTTTGTCACTGTTCGGTCGTTCAAACCGTCCAACGTTTTATCCGTCAGTTGGACCGGCCCAAGTCTATGTGAGGTCGATACATGGACCTAGCGTGAAGATAATGTTCACTAAATCAACAAAGAACGTGTTCTGGAGGGCACCGGTCAACGGAGCATTGAAAGACAAGGATGGAGTTTCCACAACGTCGCCTGGTAACAGAAAACAGGTTGTAGCTGGCGGTGTGTTTCAATCGCCTGATGAAGGACTATACCTTCAGGATATGCGACCTGGGAAAACACTTTCCCTGGTTTGGCACAACACAAATTGAACATAATAATTGGATATTTAACAACCCTACTGGTGCCCTTGTCTTCATTCTGGAAAACCAAAGTGGCTGGCTTCGTAATAACTCAGGTTACTGATAAGTAGTCAGACTTTTCCCTAGCTTCCCATGTACTGTCGTCCCGTTCCCCCATCCTGTAAGGTTCGTTTGGCAATCTGTACTGCCGACAATCGTACACATGTGGACTCTCTTCATATCTGTTTCCTCTTTACCTGAGTGTCTCTTAGAAGGTCCGGCTTGAAATCGAGAGCCACCGATCAGAGCGCAATCACAGCACGCTAACAACTTGACCACAAGCCTGGCGTTTTGCTTGTTTCCATTTGGCAAATGACATTTTGTTGACCTGCGTTAACCGAATGTTGTGTAGATAGTGCACACTTCGTTGTATCGCACGCCTTGAAGCATGACGGTGCGCTGCGCTCAAGTACAAACTTTCCTCTGCGATCCCTGCCATCTGTTCAGTAGTTTCATTTACATTAGTGACTGTTTAACCGATTACTCTCCATCCGCGCCGCATGACTGTTCCAATGACCCCCGCATGAACAGTTCATAACTGCTGTTTACAGTCCCCCGATTGGCGACAGCTTTCTGGTACTGGTCACGTGTTCCGTGTATTCCGCCAATAAGCTGCTGACCTATTTTGGGACCAGGTCAGTAGTGACTTTCAGCCGTTTGTCCTGCCAGCACTGATTTCCCAACCACCGAGAGTACGGATGCCTTTATTGACCAGCCTCATGGAGTAAGGTCCAATGGCAGCATAATCCGACCTTCATCTTGCCCCGACGGACAGTGAGTGGATCTAGTGGAGGCGGTGAGGCCAAAGTGTCTGGTATGAATAAGGTGTTGCTTTGGGTAGCTTTCATCCGAAGGGGACCTGTCCCACCAACACTGGTTGAGTGAGCAACTGAGTACCCACGTACAGTTTGTCAACTGCGAGCGGTTTGTGTCTGCTGCGTGCGAACGTCGAGATGATATCGGCAGACATGTATGCATCCAGGTGATATTAATAACTAAGCCACTGCAACTCATCAGTCAATACATTTGAACAGTCAGGATGATGAGCTCTCGTAGTAGAGCTCGTCAGCACTGTCGGGGTCTGACACACAAGGCGAGCATGTTTGAACTACTGCATCGACACACGCTGGGCGCATCTGAATTTTCAAGTCTGAACAGGCAAACGTGTTCAGTGATGTGAATAGTAGGCCCTCGAACGACCACCCGGTAACATATTAGTTGTGTCGATCGATTGTCCCGCATGTGAGGGGGGTCGGGCTTCCCAGTCAGGTAGCGCCAAAGATGGATGGACTAGTTGTGAGTGGTTGTGGGATCTGGTTCATTTGGTACTCGTTCATCTTGCGTCTGACATTTGAATGTAGTGGCTTCATTAAACCCACCAATAAAACAAATACACGTAGCTGTCCACGCCTCAAAGACATCGTGTACACTCTGATTCCACTCTTACTCATTCAATCCGAACTAAATTACCGCTTCAATACGTCTGCAAATCCATTCATGGCACCTAGTGAAATCCGTAATGAAGCGTGTAGAAACTGTTCCCCAAAGCTGAGCCACACTGATCAGACATTCCAACTGACCCTCGCTAACAATGGCCAAGGTGTAAACCTGGCCTTGTCAGTTTAGGCATTTCATATCCAATGACGGAGAGAAGCCATATCACCGAGGTCGTTACCGCTTTTAATGTGTACTAAATCAGAAACTGAAAAGTCATCAGTCCACTACAATCGTATCTTATTTGTACGATTACCATTGCATTTAGTTTGACAATCGCACACCATTACAAATCAATCGATAGGGAATTTTGAGTCCTTACTTTTCCCCAACGTAGTTCATGGCCGAAATTGCATGACGTAACATCTCAGATTGCTCGTTTTGATGAAAAAGGCCTTGTTACATGGACTGAAGAAGTAGTAATCTTATCAATATATTTACTATTCAACCTTTTGTCAGGCAGGCACCGAAGATGGACTAATTGGTAGCCTTGTGTTGTGGACCACAGTCTGCTTAATGCCTTCTTATTACCGTGAACCCCGGTCTGGATAGCCGATTGATAGCCTGGTACGCTTGGCCAAACCAGAAAATCAATGAACGTGCGAGCCAGCTGCTCTATTGATCACTGTCGCGTACAAGCGGTCAAAAAAGTTATGCCAAGAATACAACTCATCTGTCAAGGGTGAGTGAAGAGCAACCAATGAAATGTCTAAACGAAAACGGTTATTCCATTGGCTGCTATGCGGTCTCGTTACGTTCGGAGCTGGTTCTCCTAATACCTTGAAATGCGAAACGCACGCAATTTGTACGGTACGCAGTGTGAGGAACGCTATGAAAGTCTCACGTTGTTCTTGATGTGTTCTGTTCAGCTTAGAACCTTCAAACGTGGTTTTATGCGACCCGAACCCCAATTCAGTGTTTTTTCTGAGAGATTGTGGAGCGCTATCAACGCCATTTTACGGATCCCACTGGCAACAGTGACTAAGCGAGTCGTGAATTCAACCAGTGGCCCCTCAAGGTCACAAGTGAAGTTTCTCTTGTTCGTTCATGAGCTGCATTCACGATAGGCGCGACAGGATGGTTCGGTTTAGTCAACTTATGAACAGTACATGATTCCTTACTATCAATGAAAAGGTGAATGCCCACAGAATATAAAACATACGCATTGCAGCGAAATTTACCTGTCACGGGCCGTACAGGGATGCCAGTCGAGAGTTGTTGAGGGCCCCAGGTTACTAGATGATAAGCCTGATATAGAAGGGGATTTTGGTATCTCAGGTTGCTCAATTGTTGGTCGAACTGTTCGCGGAGCTTGGCAATTTTGTTGCAAACGTTTCATCACCAATCGAGGTAACATCGTCAGATCATTGATGAGTGCGTCTCAATTATGTCTCGAATATACAAGTTTTGAAACACACAGGGATGAGGAGCCTTCTGGTGAGGTGCCACTTGAAGCACAAAGACAAGTCAACAGACACGGACAGAAGGAAGTCATCTTCAGCGACGGGTACGACTGTGATCCGACTGGTTCATCATTAATAATAGCATTACTAATAATTTTATGCTTGTGATCATGATCCTCAAAAAACAAATGATAATAATAGTGTTTGAAAAACAAAGCAGAATACACAGTACTCTATTCCACCATGGAAGATATTTTTTCTGGTTCAACTTCCATTTATGTGGTAGAAAAAGACCACGTGGTTGAACCGTACAGAAAAGTCGCGATTATCTTCTACATTAGGGCAGTTAAAGGTCACTCTTGTGTGGGTCGAACAGAGGGATATTCTTCCCGAAGTACATTTATTTACTAACTTATTTTGTTTTAATGAGGGCATCTCTTTGATGACAATCTTGAACTGATCGTCCTGTACACAGACCGCCTTGTGTTTTAGCTCGTAGCAGACGGTGTGGGAACAGTCATTTCACATACGTTTGAAGATGGCTTGGAAAAAGCCATAGCCCATACCGCTTGATCAATAGAGCAGCTGGCTCACACGTTCATTGATTTGGCCAAACGCACCAGGCGATCAAGCGGCTATTCAGGCCGGGGTTCGCAGTAATAGGAAGGCATCAAGGGCTGTGGTCCACAGCAGGTTGCAAACGTTTGATCACTAGTCGAGCTGACATCAACAGTTGGTTGTGAATGTGAGTGCGTGAGTGTTGCGTATTCATGGCCTATGAGGAACTCATTCATCCAGATCAACCTGATGATTTCACTGACTCACAGATGATGTCACCTTGAGTGGTGTTAAAGTGTTTGCAACCAAATCACCCAGCTTACTGAATAAACGAACCACCTGGAATTCCGTGGCTGTTTTTCCCATCATCTCTTCCGACTGAATGCTCTTGGTTTGTTTTACTTCCTCCAGTATTCTCGCCTAGCTGGAATGTATTCCCAACTTCAGGTAGCCTTGTGAGAGAACACTCAGCGGTGTCGTTCAATCACACAGTCTCGCTGTACTGGAATTCATCGGCTAGGAAGCTTAGCGTGCATAAATCTCTCCGTAGCACCTGAAAACACTGTGGGTGTGTTCAGTCCTATACTGGAACCATATACCCCGCTGTCTAGGCGGCTTCATTAGGTGGGTCGAGAATTGCCCTAACCATCCGACACTCTTGGGAAGATAATACAACATCAAATGTTGGATCAAAGAAGTAGTGCCCTGTAAGCGAACTGTTCAGAATTCCCGCCAGTTGCGCACCAAAATGGCATATACAACCACAGACAGTGTCCAACTGATCAGTAAAAAACAACCTCGTTGTTATACACTACTCATAAGGTTGCTGAAAACTCTTCGACAGCCCACGATCGGCTTCGCCCTTCTTGGGGCTCATCAGGTAGGCGCAGTCCCCGAGTTTCCGTCAACACTTTCTTCTACTTGAACCCAAATTGGACTGATTTTGACAAATACACTCATAGGGGAAAGGGTCGGTAGCTCAGGTAGCGTAGATGATCGTTGGCTTGTTCGCTGAGCTGGGTAATTTGATTGCGAACGTTTCATCACCAATCGAGGTGACATCATCAGTGCGTTATTGGGGAGCGTAGTGGTGCGTAGCGGTGGGTTGGTGGTTGTGCAAGTCCGACGTGACTCGAACACGCAACCTTCTGATCTGGAGTCAGACGCGCTACCATTGCGCCACAACCACCAACCCACAGCTACGCACCACTACGATCCCCAATAACGCACTGATGATGTCATCTCGATTGGTGATGAAACGTTTGCAATCAAATTGCCTAGCTCAGCGAACAAGCCAACGACCAAATACATTCATCCACAAATCAAGTTGGTTTTCACGAGAGGCTTAACTGACTCTCTCGTCAACTGAATGTGCTGCACACAAGCCGCCTCATCTTTCATTTGGTGCGATATTCGAACACCCTCACCGTTGTATAGCACCGTCGGTGTGGAAAATCGTTAACAACGATCCGACACAAACCCTGAAGCATCAAGTGCAGTACACATCTGCGCGCGTGGAATGTGTTTGACGCTTAACACCTGTTTGATGTTGATATATTCCCCCACCTTCTAACACGTGTACAGGCATGTACACACCGTGATGTGATTTTGACCACCAGCGACTGTCGTTTATGAGGTAGGAGAACCCATGTGCATCGTTTGTCTCTCATTCCAGTGGGTCTTGCTTTGAAAAGATATCATTCAGAACCGTACACAAATGAAAGCAGTAGGCGGAAAAACACATGCCACATTGGCGAAGGTGAGGATTTGATCAAGGCCAGTCACGCAAGTCAGTCAAATCACACGGTATCGGGCGGAAACGGTGGCTAAGAAGTTTATGAATCCAGCGATTTCAACCAGTTTGGACTTGAAGCGTTCGAGTGTTTGGGAAACCAGAGTTTGGGAAGAATAGGTTGTCGACTTTGTTTGTCTGTCTGACTGTCATACTTTAAAAAATTCACTCTTAGCACGGGGGTTGACATTCTACTCCGAGTTCTGGAAGACGGCGTTCTGTGACTCATTAAATTCCATGCGATATGCTTATCTCCATTGTGTTCGGTCTATCGCAGTCCTAACATACCGGTTGAATGACATCCCGTTTTATTGTCTGACATTATTGTGCAACTTTAGACGATGCATGTTCGCCTGTCGATCTTATTTCATCGATTCTGAATAGCGCCAAATACATCACCGTATTCGGCTCCGCGCATATGCTATCTGCACGCGTCCACTCGTTTGACTTCTGTTTATCGATCGATTCCTATTTGCCTGAATGTTTCGAATGTGCTCAGTTGGGATGTTCCAGAGCGGGGACTTCTCTTCGGGTAATTCGTTTCCAGGCTCGGTATATTAAGCACCGAAGGACAGGACGCTATCGGTCAGTGTCGGTCAGATTCGTCTAACAGGGTTACAGAGGTCAAATAGCTCGATTTTAGCCATCGGCGATAAACTTGCGCAGACTCATGATTACGGTTAGGCCATGGCAATACCAAGCTCCGAGCGAGCTGCCTTGAGGGCGAGGGAAAGCTTGAAATTCATCCACATTCGTTTTCGTCACTCCTAACTTGAGCTGGAAATTCTGGCCTTACCGACTTTTTCGACCTGAGCGGTCTCGTTTAAGATGAAACTTGTTTTGGATCACGGCACACAATTTACTTTCTTGAGTCCAGTAGACCACACCCAGGATACTGTGGAAAAACTGAAGCCGACAGTTTGGACTGCCCCGTAGTGCGGCCTAAAATTCTATCAAGTTTTACTCAACAACATTTGAAATAAGTATTGAACAGTTTGAACCAGCATCCGTGTGCACGGAGCGGTGATCTCACACAGGTTTATGCCGCATATCACCTGACAATATCTCATGTGAACGACCAAAATTTTCAGCACACTACTCCGCACCTGGTATCCGATGGAGTTGATATCGTGTGTGTGTGTGTGTGTGTGTGTTGGAGCCTCAGCTGAATTTCTCACCCGAGAATTTACTCAAGTTTTAGTGACGTCTTGGTGAATGTATACATATCTAAAAAAAATCAAATCGTTCAGCCCTAGTTGCCATGCCAACGGAAGGATGCATGACAGGTTATCCAAGCTTGGACAGGAGCAGTCGACATGCTGAGGGTGGATTCAAACCACGGACCTCCTGGTCCGCAAGCTGGCGCCTTAACCACCGAGCCATCTCAAGGCGAGTTGTGCTGACAGAATCTACGACCACTGATGAGTGGCCGGCACAATTCTTTTCATGTCGTTCAAAAACACGTAAAAATGACACCTTTCACTCATTTCCCTAATAGAATCTACGATGATGAGTGGCCGGCACAATTCTTTTCATGTCGTTCAAAAACACGTAAAAATGACACCTTTCACTCATTTCCCTAATACTTTCTGAGTTCTTCAAACACGGATTGATGTCCGCCCGGTTGAATACTGTCAAAATGTTCAATTTACTTTCGACGATGTTTCACTTTTAATCTTCCTTAGTTTTTCTGACTGTAAGCACAACCCAGGAGGTCGATCAGACTTTGGCATCTCCAAAGGGTCAACATCATCGGGGAAAGGGGTTTGCTTTCTTCGGGAGGTTTCTTGTTGGGAGGTAGACTGTTTGGAGATTAGACCACACATAATCCTACAAGTGATACGATTCTGTTGGACCATAAGCTAGCGTGGTTCGGTTTTATTCCAAAGGCACTCACTCCGGTCAAATGACTGCCGTGGTTTTCATTCATTCCCAGATTACTTTGGTGCCAAGAAACGTCTCGCACGAACCGTTCATTTATTACTTTCTTCAAACGAGCGTGCTGCACAAAGACAGTTTCATGTTTTCTGGGCATTGTATTCGACACCTCGACCTAATGCATTACTCGGAATTTTGCTGAAAACTGTTCGAACTCCAACTACTGGTTCCACACTTCTTGGACTCAAAATTATCAGTAGTGTGTTACGTGAAGAAAATATATTTCAGTATCTTGCAATCTGTGCCAATTAAAACATGAGACGGTCTTTTTCATGAAGGGAACTACTCACAAGGTTGCTGAAAACTCTTGGACAGCCCACGACCGGTTTCGCCCTTCTTGGGGCTCATCAGGTAGGCGCAGTCCCCGAGTTTCCGTCAACCTTTTGTTCTACTTGAACCCAAATTGGACTGTTTT
>NW_008752157.1:23747-35370 GCF_000715545.1 Opisthorchis viverrini | reverse complement strand
GAGTGCTCACGAACATCGTTTGGTTCGATTAAGGATGGGATAGATCTCCGAAGTTGAGCACTCAGTGGAGTCACATTCGCTAACCGACCGACGGCTTTTGAGTGTTTTAAAGACAAGTCACCTCCCGTTATCATAAGCATGTGCACTGACGGTCAGACGATGAGACAACTAGCCAAGAGGGTAAGAGAGCACCTATGGGGATTGGCAGTTGTAAGGGGAGAAAAGAAACATCAAAAGCGTCGTCTACGGACATTTGATTACCTCAACTCATTGTGCCCAGCTGGAATTGGCCTTCGAGTTTTTATTTCGAATCAGACAAACAATAGTGGGTGTGGATGATGCTTCTGCCAAAAGCGTCTCTGGAAGGATTGGCCTAACGGGTAGAACTGATAACTCATGAATTTGTCCAATTTCCCATCTAATATGGGGATGTCGGGATCGAGAGTATCTCTTGTGTGTAACTGCAAACACAGGGAGCGATTGCAAGTTCATAAGGGTGAATGTGCAGAATCACTCTTCACTGCCGGTTGGAACAACCTGCGTAGGAGAGTTTCCGGACATGACGTCCAGCTACAGCTGTCATGTTGCAATACTACCTTGATGGTCAAAAACTCCACATTCTACTAGGGGATTTGCCCAACCAGGCTTTTCTCAAGATACCCGGATGGATAGAACGGGTTCCATGCCGAAGTTGGACTACAGAGTCGAGCTGTTTGGAAAAGAGCTATCTGGATCAAGGTGAATCTTTGTTGTCTAAACGTTGGATTACACTATCCGACCTTCTCTGGTGTGTCCTTTCAAAGAAATTACTGTTTTTGTATGGCCCTAGTCGGCGGTTATCATTTTGTGAATTCTGCGTTGGATTCTTGGCGAGCAGGCAACAGACCAACTCAAAAAGTATGCAGATAAAAGCCCTGGGTGAAGAATGACAGTTGGACTCAGTTCAAAAGGAACATCAGGCTGACCGAAACTCCTAACCAAGTTGGACGGACGTTGCCTAATTGATGAGCCTCAAAAGGGGCGAAACCGGTCATCGGTTGTCGAAGAGTTTTGAGCAGTATTATAAATTTAGCGAATATACACACATTTGCAAACTAATTTGTTTTTTCCAGAGACTCACTGGAACTCAGGCAACTGAATGTGCTGCACCAGGCCGCCTCATGTTTCAGTCGCAAAGATATTTGCAATATCGCGATACATGTTTATCTTTGTAATGTACTACTTATAAGGTTGCTGAAAACTCCTCGATAGCCCACTTGAAACATCAAAATCGAGAGTATCAGCTGGGTTCCAGATGGGTCTCTGGAAAAAGCAAATTAGTTTGCATATGAGTGCATATTCGCTAATTTCGTGCAGTTTGGTTTCAAGTGGAACATAAGGTTGACGGAAACTCGAGGACTGCGCCTACCTGATGAGCCACAACAAGGGCGAAACCAGTCGTGGGCTATCGACGAATTTTCAGCAATCTTATGAGTAGTGTGTTACAAAATCATATGAATAGTGTGTTCCGTCAAAGCTCTTTTCAATTTACACCTGGAAACTATTTTTCTCACCGGCAAACACCAGCTCGCCATCACTTCACCTCGTCACCTGATCAACTTCAATAACCTGATCTAGATTCACACCTTGTCGGGGTCACAATGATGTTAGAGTTACGTGGGCCATCTTACCTGCACACGTTTACATGAAGACATTCAAAGGGCTGAGGGGCGTTTCGAGATCATTGCCACGATAAACAGATGTTCTGAGCGAATATCTGCTTGACATACAGAAACGGCTGATTGCAGCGTTACCTTGGGCTAAGTAGAGCGGTGAATGATGTCCGGAACAATCAGATTGCCCGTAATGCTGGCCTGTTGGCTGGAGACTGGTCACCGGGTGGTTGTTACCCCATTGTGTTGTTTGAGAGAGACAACTATTGGTTATGCCATGCAAACTAATGGTTGAAATGGGCTGTAGAGCAGTTTTCCCCTCGAGGTTGACTAGGCTGATTTGTCAGAGGCAAGGCGAGCTGATTATCCCTAGTTTCGCCACCACGAAAGTTCAGCCACCGGTGACCAGTAGTTCATGTTTAATGTCTGCAAAAATACAATCTCACTTGGGCAGTCATCAAGGGGAACCCTTTTTTGTTCGACCATAGCCACCGGGTTCGCTTGAGCACTGTTCCGCGTGATCACATTCCAAAAGAGCTTGTTTAAAGGACTCGCCTGAACTGCAATTTCTTCTAGCACTGCGTCTTGAACAAATCATCTTTAAGCCCTACAGNGACGGATTTTCAGCAACCTCATGAGTAGTGCATTGAAAAATCTTATGAATAGTGTGTTCCGTCGAAACTCTTTTCAATTTACACCTAGAAAATATTTTTCTCACCGGCAAACACTAGCTCGCTGTCACTTCACCTCGTTACCTGATCAACTTCAATAACCTGATCTAGATTCACACCTTGTCGTGGTCACAATGATGTCAAAACTATGTGGGCTATCGTACCTGCTCATGTTTACATGAGGGAATTCAAAGGGCTGAGGGGAATTTCGAGATCATTGCCAAGATAAACAGATGTTCTCAGCGAATATCTGCTTGACACACAGAAACGGCTGATTGCAGCCTTACCTCGGGCTAAATAGAGCAGTGAATGATGTCCGGAGTAACCAGATGGCCCGTAATGCTGGGCTCTGGGCTGGAGACTGGTCACCGGGTGGTTGTTACCCCATTCTGTTGTTTGAGAGAGACAACTATTGGTCCTGCCATCCAAACTAATAAGTGAAACGGGCTGCAGAACAGTCTGTCTTTCGAGAATGACCAGGCTGATTTGTCATAGGCAAGTCGAACTGAATTATCCTTAGTTTCGCCACCGCGAAAGTTCAGTCGCCGGTGACCATTAGCTCATGTTTAATGTTTACAAAAATACGATCGCACTTGGGCAGCTCGACCGGATTCGCTTGAGCATTGTTCGGTGTGGTCCAACAAAGTTTGTTTAAAGAACTCGTCTGAACTGCAATTTCTTCTAGCCGTGCGTCTTGAGCAAGTCATTTTCAAACGCTACAGGTGTAAGACTTGAAAGTGAGCACCCCGACTTTAGCATATGCAGTAGGGGTCTTTTGAGCAGTGTCGGAGAAAGCTAAGCTGTTATTTAACACGTTGTTTTAGGACATTGATAAACTGTGGTGAATTTTACTGGGACCAAAAACTGAACTTACACCTTCCTCAGAAGTATAAATGAGAATATCCTAACACGAAATTTGTCAATTTTGCTTTTTGCAATCAGAGCTAACTTTAGAGCTTAAATAACCGTCCAAAACCAGACCCTTAGTCTGGACATGGACGAAGTGTTTGTATCTGCCACACGTCGACAGAATTCTTCGAGGAATGTGGTATGAAGCTTTTCCAGGATGTGATATAAAAGACTAACTAGGCTTCACGCCATTCTGTTTTTTTTTGCTGTTTTTGATTTTGGTGGTGCTCTTGGTGGTTGTGGTGCTATATTGGTGGTGGTGTTCCCATTGGTGTTAGTGGTGTTGTTATTGTTGGTGATCGTGCTATTATTGGCGGTGGTAGTGGTAAGGTGGTGTTCCTATTGGTGTTGGTGGTAGTGCTGGTCATAGCGGTGGTGATGGTGGTGGTTGTGGGGGGTGTTCGAACTTTTCTGAAAGACTTTGAGGAGGTTGCGGAGACTGCTGGACTGGAGACCGACCAGGGTAAGTTGGGAGCCCTGAAGACCCTTGTGACGGGTCGGGCGAAGGCGGCCCTGGATGCGGTCAGAAGGGTCCCGTAGAGGATGGAGTGCCCCTTGCAGCCGAGTTCGACACGCCGGCTGACCGCGTGGTCACGGGATCTTCCCCCCCTTGTCCTGACGTCGGCACCAAATGATAAGAAGAAGGCCTTCGCTGCGGAAATGCCAAATGAACAGTTACAGACTATTGAACAGGAGAGCAAAACTCTCATATGCATCTTGTTTACAAAAACTGAATATATACCGTCTCCTTGAACGCGTCTTCCTAAACTTTCCTGGATATTCATTAACTGTTTCTCAAATCCGAGCAAATGTAACTCCACAGGTTCCATAATAGATCTCACTTTTCAAAAGACGCAAAACGGATTTACGAGTAAGCACACTACTCGCACGCTCCCCCATCAGTAGTATCACCGTTACACAGGTAGCGGGTCGGGTCTCACTTAGAAGAACTATCGTTGATGAGAGGGCAACCTCCTCGTTATTGGGACCTCTTCCCTGTCTATGCGGTGGAACCAACGCAGTCCTGCGGTGGCCTACGATAAAATTGCTTCAGGTGCACACTGCATCCCTAGTCAGGTGCTTGTTGAGGCTCCCCATAAGGAACTTTGAGCGACGCGTAGGTACGACAATCCGGAATATCAAATGGAAGAATTGGGTTCGTACTATTTACACAAGGGGAAGCAAGTGTGTACAACAAACCGCATTTCTTCGCGTTCGTAAAGTCAACTGGTACACACAAGTCTGTCACTGACTGCAACAGTGCATTGTCACGTCCGCAAACCAAACAGCGGCGAGCGGATTGCTGGCTCATTAGTGTGGGCTACGGTCGTCCTTTCCGGCAGCAGTCTCCTGATTCTCATTGAACGTGCGATCACACGAAACCCATGAGAAAACAAGTCAGGTCAGGCTCAGCAAACGGGACATGAACGCTCAATGATAAGTAGGTCAGCAGCGCACATTCACACACAGACACACGTCAGTACACAGGTGTCGGACAGGATCGCCTCTGCGGCAAGGTGAGTGTCGGGTACGAATGAGCAGAACAACTGGGGAGTCAAAAATAAAAAGGCGGAGTAAGCAAATGAATCATCATGAGGTCAAGTTAGATAGAACAGAGATGTCGCACACTACTGCACGCTCTGGTCACGAGAATCCTTCCATACCCTCAGTGAAACCAAGGCGCCAAAACTTTGCAAGTTGTTGAGAACAATTTTACCATGGCCTACCCCACCATAGCATAAGCCAACACAATGATCGCAATGACTTTGCAGCGTCCAATAGACGACAATCTTCAGTTAGTGCCGTTTTTTTTATTTAGCGTGAAAATGTGTTTTCATCAGCCCGAATCCTCAGGCACCCTCGATTCCCTAAAGCGCTTCATAGAGATACGGCGACATTTTTTATCCTGGGCCCATTTCAACACAACAATCAGTAGGAGAATTTGATTACCTGAATGCCCTGGGTGCCAAGACGTGGTTTTAAACTTTTAAGTTCGTTTTGGAAACAGGTTAAAGGTAGTAAATTTGTAACTATTTTAGGGCTAGATGAAGTCAAAATTTCACTGTCCTGTCTCAAACAATAAGCCCAAGTCCCTGCCCGAAAACCTTTGCTTTATATCCAGTAGGTAACTGGTAGACTGGTTATATCTATCTCAACGGATCAATAAAAGTGGCTCAACGAATCGGACCAAAAAATCTCGTTAGAAATCTATTTCAACATCATGAAACTTACTGCTCGTCTGAATGACGACACATTTGTGTTACCGGTCATCGGAAGAAAAACGGGATAGCCTCAGTAGGCGAAATACACTCGTGTGCAGGTTAATCTGGAGTTAACGGGCAACTCGGCTGAATTCCAGCTGAATCACTCGGTTTTGATGTGACGCACAAAGGCTACTGACTCAATTTTTATATTCAATACATCGCAGTATAGTTTACTGAAGAAAACTATTCATCAGGGTTATTTGTAATGCACTACTCATAAGGTTGCTGAAAACTCCTCGACAGCCCACGACCGGTTTCTCTCTTCCTGAGGCTAGTCAGGTAGGCGCAACCCCCGAGTTCTCGTCAACTGAATTGCACGAAATTAGTGGCTATACACTCAGTTGCAAACTAATGTGGTTTTTCCAGAGACTGACCTGAAACCGGTCGTGGGCTGTCAACAAATCTTCAGCAACCTTATGAGTATGCCTTACAAATATACATGTATCGCGATATCTCGAATATCGTAGCGACTGAAACAAGAGGCGGTCTGGTGCAGAACATTCAATGGCCGGGAAACATCATAAACGAGAGATTCAGCTGAGTTCCAGGTGAAGTCGCTCAAAAACTAAATTAGTTTGCAAATGAGTGTGTTTCGGTATTAATCAGGTTGCTGAAAACTGTTCAACAGCACCTGACCGGTTCCGCCCTTCTTGAGACTCGTCAGATAGGTGTAGTCCCAGAATTTCCGTCAACCTAATGTTCAACTTGAACAGCAAAAATATGCACTTTTCATTCTACGAATCGTGTGAATTTGGTGTTCAAGAAGAACATTAGTTTGATGGGAACCCGGTGAATCCGCCTACCCGACGAACTCAAAGACGGACGAAATTGGTCGTGAGCCTTCAAAGAATTTTTAGCGAATCAAGAAATGGTCACTTGTGTTTCACAGTTCAACCGTGGTTTACAGCGGACAACATAAAATCAAGCAAGGCGAATCTGTTCTGTGTATGAATTCGATTTTGTAATAGGTCATTTCAATTGAACTTTCCACCATAATGGTTATCCGCCGCTATCCACTGACTGGATGAATAACAACGGAAGTTTGTCTTAAGAAGGACGTACCATCCAAGGGTGACAGTGAGGCACGACGCGCATGAACCATACACGTTACACGCCATGTCTAACATCATTTTACAGTTTACAAACAGGTTGTGTGATCACATACTTAGATGAGCCTGAGAAACAAATACAACTGATGACACTGAAAATACGCCACTTGTAGCAGGCGATCAGGTGAATCGACCGGATCTGATTATGTGATCTGAGAAAACTCGTCATTTGTTTGAATGCACACATCAAATGCACGTGACTTACACGTTTGGATTTACTTTCCGATCTGCTAAATGCTAAATTCTCCAGTTTGTTGATCAGTCCGTTAGTCAAACGTAACCCTGAATCGTATGGGTGTAGACTACTGAAATATAAGGACAACGATATGGATCAACATTGTCGTTTGATTCTCTCTCACGATAATGCAACTATCAAAGCGAACCAATGACTCTTTCAAAAAAATGGACCCGTGTGTTATGGACATTGGGATAACGCGCAAGGACCATGAAATATGGTCCCTTTTGGTTACATATTTGTGTACTTTAATTAAAGCAAATCTAATCTGAGAGAATTAAGTTTTCTCGGCTACTGTGTGAGGTGAATGGCCAGTATACACCCATAGTGCGCACCCAAATGTCAGTGGTATCATCTACTCTCCACAGGTTTGATACTAACAATAGCAATAGTCGATAACTACAATCATTTGCAAATCAATTTGACTTTTACGGGAACTTCAAGTTAATCTCTCGTTTATGATGTTCTTCAGCTGCACAAAGGCCGCCTCATGTTTCAGCTGTGCGACATTCGAGAAATCGCAGTATATTTTCATAGAGGAAACTACTCACAAGGTTGCTGAAGAACCTTCGACACCAAACGAGTGTAGTTGGCACTATCAGTCCAATTTGGTTTCAAGTCGAACATAAAGTTGATGGGGAATCGGGAACTGCGCCCACCTGATGAGCCCCAATAAGGGCGAAACCGGTCGGGGGCTGTCGAAGAGTTTTCACTAACCTTATGGGTAGAGTAACACCCTTTCGGTGCCTAGCTGCCATGCAACCCGAATGAAGGATGAGGAATGAGATACTATCGGGTCGCCCAGCCTAGACAGAAACAGTCGAGATGCCGGTGTTGGGTTCGAACCACGGACCTTCCAGTCAGTAAGTTCGCGCCTTGACCACCGAGCTATCACAAGCTTGGAGTCGTGACAGCTGCTCCAAATCCTAACTCAGGGACGCAGGAAGCTATGGGAATACTGAACGTGTCGCATGCTACTTTCATGTATCGGAGGAACTACCATCTTGAAGTCAACTCAAAGAATGACTACGTAGTATTTACTAACTATCAGTCGACCTCATCCAAGGTAGCTGCACATTATGAGTTGTCTTCATACTAGAACTGGATGCAGTTGCCCAGACGAAGGCAACTAATTTTCCCACAATCAAATTCACTGTGTCTTATGAGTTGTCTACTAGAACTGGAAGCAAGTGCCCAGACGAAGGCAACTAATTTTCCCACAATCAAATTCACTGTGTCTTCTCTGAAATGAATGAAGGGAGAGTAACGTCCACCGAAAATTTTTGAGCTCACTGAAGAAAGGCAGGCCTACGGCATACTTTCCAGAGTTCACAGGACTGAAGCGGATGATCCTGTCACTGGTAACTCTAGGGGAGGTCTACAGCATTGGCTTACTAAATGCATGAGTTTGGGACAGCTCAGTGGTTGTGGCGAGAAAATACTGACCGGAAGGTCTCTGGTTCGAATCCATTCCTGGTTTGGGCAATAGGACAGGTGATACAACTGAATTTTTCATTTACTGCACATGAAGTGAGCTTCTGAAGTTATGGTGCACTTGTGATCCGTTCGGGTAACCTTAAAATTGGCTCATTTGAAAAGGTACTTTGACGTTGTTCCATATATACTAATCTGCTACGGCCTGGGACAGTTTCCGAGTCTGACAGTTATGCTGCGTGGTTTTCCCAACTGTCTAGCAAGCACTGAACAGAGGTACTGCGATGCATTCCTCCCACTGGAAGACCTAATTAGCCCATTGGCTAACAGTCTATAGAGCTGTCCGGAGTTGGTTCAGTGGACTTGTCTATGAATGAGTCCTCATAGTCATCAGTTTGGTCCCTGTGTTGGGCACATATATAGGTGCCGCTAACCGGGAACGGACCTAGATCACTATTGGTTCTTCAGTCGAGTGGTTCCATTGGTGGGGCTGTAATCCTGTGTCCTGATTGGTCGATGACCTCGCAGCCGTTGATATCGGCCTCCAAAGCTCTCACACTCTAGTTGCTGCTGCAGTCTTCAGTTCAGCAGTGACTGGGTTGTGTAGAAGGTGAACAAGTTCAGGCGAGCTTGGAAGACAGACAACTTCCCACTCAACAGCAGAGTGCTCCGTACAAAAAGCTGCAAGATTGATCAACATCAATCAATAGTTCGTACTGATTCGGTAGTCGCATACGGAAAGGAGAATTTAGATTCTGAGTGAAGAGATCCTAATCGAGGGTTTGTTGTTGCATGAAATGTCCACGAGTGCAGCACATAACAGACTACTGAAGTCCGTCGTTTTCAAGGTTCATTCATCGCTTTTGTTTCGTCAGATGAGGTCACTCAGCCGAATCGACAACAAATTGTTTGACGAATTCAAAACTCAGGTCTGGTCGCATTCTTTCTGTTTTTTTATTGAGATATCGTCTAAGATGTCTCCTCACAATAACTCATGGTCACTCTCACTAAAGTAAACTTTATTAAAAGGTTAATGTATTTATACCTATTCTTTGTATGGATTACTCAAGTTGGAATCACCGCCATGACGGTGTTGTGTTTTTTTTTAAAAAAAAACCCCGATGGCCGTCCACACTAGAATTTCATGCGGGTACTGACAGCTGGTGTCCTGAAACCGTGTTCATATGATTCACTCGCCACAACAGGAATGACTCACTCAACCGTTGGTCGTGTGGACCGACTGTAGTTGACCAACCGACCTGACTGCGTCGTAGTGTTTTCAGCAGCGCAGTCAAGGCCGGTGTGCGTCACATAAGAACAGACGCGCCATCTTTCACACAAGTCTGCCTAGATGGCTGGTTTCTCAAATGTACCGATTATTGTCCAAGGTGGTTGATCTCACTGGTTTATCGATTTCCCTGTTAACGTGCATTTCGACTGTCTCTGTGTCGCACAAGGCGTCACCGATAAAAACCTGGAAATGATATCTGATAAACCAGTTTGAGCCGGTGTAGCAGGATAAAAAGTAGACAGCCATAATGTCACTCAACTTGGAATGTTTAAGCAGTGTATATAATCTATCCAGGTTGAGTAAGATGCAGTCAATTTGTTTTTTTCTAGATATGCTCATTGGGATAAGCTCATACAGTAAAACTTTAAGTTGTTACTATACACAGGGATGCTGGCAATGTTTGAAACAAGTCCTCACGAGTTGAGCACCAGACATCCGGCCAGCGAGCGATCAGACCTACTCATGACGAAACATCACCAGAAGGTTATTCTGTGAGATTAACACAGTCTATACCTTCGCTCACCAGCCTCCATTATCACTGGCAAGAATGATGGCCCCTGAGGTGTTGCGGACAAGGTGCGTGGGATTCTTGCACAGGACAAGCGAGCAAAGTCACCGGCCACTTCAGTCGGTGGGGGGGATGGCGGTGAATGACTGATTCATTTATGAAAGAGCGGACAAGTAAACAATGATACTCAAGTGCGGTCCGTGGAGGAACCGTACACGGACTAACTTTAACATTGCGATCTTTCAATCAGTTCAGCGGGAACTTCGAGCCTTCCGTTCATATTCGAGTTGGTTTGTAATCCTCCAATTGTCTTCAGCTTTTGGTGGGTGATTAGCATGGTTCCCAAAAACATGGCTCCGAAAGCTGATTGACTAAATGTCGTTGAAAACCGAGAAAAAACCACATTGATCCAGGAGCAGCTGGACTTTCCTCCCCCGTAATGCGACTGCAATCTTGAAACACTGATAAAAACAGAAGTCAAGAATTTGTGATACGAATTCCAATTTACCGTTACATGGCTCATCAAAGAGGCCGTACTGGATTGACCATTTTTCAAACACACAAGATGGTGAACTACGGTATGAATTAGACGGGAAATCGATCTTGATCGATAGTCAGCCAAACGGACAGGAAGCTTTTTGCAGTTTCTAAACTCTGCGCGAGTCTGTCAAGTTTCGCGAAGCTTCCGTGTGTTGTGACCAATCGGATCACACCTTTGTTTTAATCAAACGAGATAACGTGAACAACTTCCCCGACTATCTCAATAGCTTAAATCCATACATCAAGTTTAGCATGGGAATGGGGTCCACCTCGGGCACATTACCCTTTCTGGACTGTATAACACATAAGATTGGTGGGAAATTGAAAACGACTATCTACCAGAGACCAACAGACACAGGAACTGTCATAAGCTACTCATCAGCACACCCAAAGTCCGTGTACGCCAGTATTGTCTCATCAATGTTTCATCGAGTCAGAGCTCTGTGCACGAAGAGATCGACCGGACGGCAGCTCGAATCAATGTTTCATCCAGAGCTCTGTGCACGAAGAGATCGACCGGACGGCAGCTCGAATCGAGATTGCCAGCAGACTTCAAGAAATAGGATACCCACCCAGTTTGATTAAGCTTCAACTAAGAAAGATATTGGCTCCGGTATCTAGACCCAGTAAGGAATGGATTGGCACAGCAGTCATTCCACATAAAGCAAGAACATCGGAGCTTATTCGAAGAGTTAGCCAACATTCGAGTAGCTTTCCAGAAGGGGAAAAGGCTATGCTCAGTTTTGGTGCAATTGAAAGATCCCCTGCCGGTTGAAAGGACTAGGGAGTGTGTGTATAAAGTTAACTGCAACGAATGCACTAAGGTTTACCTAG
Organism: Opisthorchis viverrini; assembly: GCF_000715545.1. Taxonomy (NCBI): domain Eukaryota; kingdom Metazoa; phylum Platyhelminthes; class Trematoda; order Opisthorchiida; family Opisthorchiidae; genus Opisthorchis; species Opisthorchis viverrini. Next base: position 23,923 of record NW_008752157.1, on the reverse strand, counting down.
GACAAGCTGCCAGCGAATTGCACACCACCATTGGTGAGCACGAGAGAAGGATTAACAAACCACCAAGGAATGCGGAAGAATACAAGCGCTGGTCAAAGACTCAGTGATGGCGGTACATGCCTTAGACATATAGATCTGGAGAATGTGGGAGTTTTTAGATGGGGGTCGCGATTCAC
>NW_008752157.1:379-21905 GCF_000715545.1 Opisthorchis viverrini | reverse complement strand
GCAAACACTGAACAGAGGAACTGCGATGCATTCCTCCCACTGGAAGACCTAATTAGCCCATTGGCTAACAGTCTATAGAGCTGTCCGGAGTTGGTTCAGTGGACTTGTCTATGAATGAGTCCTCATAGTCATCAGTTTGGTCCCTGTGTTGGGCACATATATAGGTGCCGCTAACCGGGAACGGACCTAGATCACTATTGGTTCTTCAGTCGAGTGGTTCCATTGGTGGGGCTGTAATCCTGTGTCCTGATTGGTCGATGACCTCGCAGCCGTTGATATCGGCCTCCAAAGCTCTCACACTAGTTGCTGCTGCAGTCTTCAGTTCAGCAGTGACTGGGTTGTGTAGAAGGTGAACAAGTTCAGGCAAGCTTGGAAGACAGACAACTTCCCACTCAACAGCAGAGTGCTCCGTACAAAAAGCTGCAAGATTGATCAACATCAATCAATAGTTCGTACTGATTCGGTAGTCGCATACGGAAAGGAGAATTTAGATTCTGAGTGAAGAGATCCTAATCGAGGGTTTGTTGTTGCATGAAATGTCCACGAGTGCAGCACATAACAGACTACTGAAGTCCGTCGTTTTCAAGGTTCATTCATCGCTTTTGTTTCGTCAGATGAGGTCACTCAGCCGAATCGACAACAAATTGTTTGACGAATTCAAAACTCAGGTCTGGTCGCATTCTTTCTGTTTTTTTATTGAGATATCGTCTAAGATGTCTCCTCACAATAACTCATGGTCACTCTCACTAAAGTAAACTTTATTAAAAGGTTAATGTATTTATACCTATTCTTTGTATGGATTACTCAAGTTGGAATCACCGCCATGACGGTGTTGTGTTTTTTTTTAAAAAAAATCCCCGATGGCCGTCCACACTAGAATTTCATGCGGGTACTGACAGCTGGTGTCCTGAAACCGTGTTCATATGATTCACTCGCCACAACAGGAATGACTCACTCAACCGTTGGTCGTGTGGACCGACTGTAGTTGACCAACCGACCTGACTGCGTCGTAGTGTTTTCAGCAGCGCAGTCAAGGCCGGTGTGCGTCACATAAGAACAGACGCGCCATCTTTCACACAAGTCTGCCTAGATGGCTGGTTTCTCAAATGTACCGATTATTGTCCAAGGTGGTTGATCTCACTGGTTTATCGATTTCCCTGTTAACGTGCATTTCGACTGTCTCTGTGTCGCACAAGGCGTCACCGATAAAAACCTGGAAATGATATCTGATAAACCAGTTTGAGCCGGTGTAGCAGGATAAAAAGTAGACAGCCATAATGTCACTCAACTTGGAATGTTTAAGCAGTGTATATAATCTATCCAGGTTGAGTAAGATGCAGTCAATTTGTTTTTTTCTAGATATGCTCATTGGGATAAGCTCATACAGTAAAACTTTAAGTTGTTACTATACACAGGGATGCTGGCAATGTTTGAAACAAGTCCTCACGAGTTGAGCACCAGACATCCGGCCAGCGAGCGATCAGACCTACTCATGACGAAACATCACCAGAAGGTTATTCTGTGAGATTAACACAGTCTATACCTTCGCTCACCAGCCTCCATTATCACTGGCAAGAATGATGGCCCCTGAGGTGTTGCGGACAAGGTGCGTGGGATTCTTGCACAGGACAAGCGAGCAAAGTCACCGGCCACTTCAGTCGGAGGGGGGGATGGCGGTGAATGACTGATTCATTTATGAAAGAGCGGACAAGTAAACAATGATACTCAAGTGCGGTCCGTGGAGGAACCGTACACGGACTAACTTTAACATTGCGATCTTTCAATCAGTTCAGCGGGAACTTCGAGCCTTCCGTTCATATTCGAGTTGGTTTGTAATCCTCCAATTGTCTTCAGCTTTTGGTGGGTGATTAGCATGGTTCCCAAAAACATGGCTCCGAAAGCTGATTGACTAAATGTCGTTGAAAACCGAGAAAAAACCACATTGATCCAGGAGCAGCTGGACTTTCCTCCCCCGTAATGCGACTGCAATCTTGAAACACTGATAAAAACAGAAGTCAAGAATTTGTGATACGAATTCCAATTTACCGTTACATGGCTCATCAAAGAGGCCGTACTGGATTGACCATTTTTCAAACACACAAGATGGTGAACTACGGTATGAATTAGACGGGAAATCGATCTTGATCGATAGTCAGCCACACGGACAGGAAGCTTTTTGCAGTTTCTAAACTCTGCGCGAGTCTGTCAAGTTTCGCGAAGCTTCCGTGTGTTGTGACCAATCGGATCACACCTTTGTTTTAATCAAACGAGATAACGTGAACAACTTCCCCGACTATCTCAATAGCTTAAATCCATACATCAAGTTTAGCATGGGAATGGGGTCCACCTCGGGCACATTACCCTTTCTGGACTGTATAACACATAAGATTGGTGGGAAATTGAAAACGACTATCTACCAGAGACCAACAGACACAGGAACTGTCATAAGCTACTCATCAGCACACCCAAAGTCCGTGTACGCCAGTATTGTCTCATCAATGTTTCATCGAGTCAGAGCTCTGTGCACGAAGAGATCGACCGGACGGCAGCTCGAATCGAGATTGCCAGCAGACTTCAAGAAATAGGATACCCAGTGAGTTTGATTAAGCTTCAACTAAGAAAGATATTGGCTCCGGTATCTAGACCCAGTAAGGAATGGATTGGCACAGCAGTCATTCCACATAAAGCAAGAACATCGGAGCTTATTCGAAGAGTTAGCCAACATTCGAGTAGCTTTCCAGAAGGGGAAAAGGCTATGCTCAGTTTTGGTGCAATTGAAAGATCCCCTGCCGGTTGAAAGGACTAGGGAGTGTGTGTATAAAGTTAACTGCAACGAATGCACTAAGGTTTATCTAGGACAAGCTGCCAGCGAATTGCACACCACCATTGGTGAGCACGAGAGAAGGATTAACAAACCACCAAGGAATGCGGAAGAATACCAAGCGCTGGTCAAAGACTCAGTGATGGCGGTACATGCCTTAGACATATAGATCTGGAGAATGTGGGAGTTTTTAGATGGGGGTCGCGATTCACACCACAGCGGCTGATAGTCTAGGTGGTGGAAATTACCAAGCATCACAGCGTGAATAGAATCGAGGGTGTGGAGCCAGCGAGCGTATGGAAAGCGATCTTAGATAATCCGAGTTGACACGTGACGGTGTGGTTGTCAATCCACTTAGGATCATTGGAAAAAACGGTTGGTGTGTGGAAACCCCAACCGACCAAAAGTCACGACATCCCTCTTAGCACTAGCTCACCCACACAGATGGACAAAAGGTTCAAAAGACGTTCAAGAGGAACCATCTAATGAACCGAACCAGAAGAACTAGACCCTAGGCTGGACCCAAACACATGTAGGTTTCCCCACCGACCAACACTTGTTCACCCACCCTAACGCTCAAAAATCCCTCGGCCGACACCCAACAGAGATTTAGTCCAGCTTAGCTGATTGGTTCTCCTTCCGCCTTAAATCTCGACCAACCTGGGAACCTAGTCACTTGGTCTGACGAAGCTTTTTTGTCAAAAGCGAAACGTTGCCCAGCAATGAATCTACCGATTCTCGAAAACAGTTCAAGCAATTGACGACCAAGGTATCCTAATGCCAGAGCAATGCAACGCTCACACACCTCAATGAACTGCGCATCTTGAATGAATACCAGATGCATTCACTAGACTAACCCCCCAAATTAATCTCCAGTTTGACGTAGATCACGGAGATGTGGGTTCAGGTTGCCGGGAGAGCCTGTACAGAGCAGACTTAAGCTACTAATTTCACACCACTGTGACAGTAACTTCGCTGTTTTATTCCACCACAATGTGAATAGAAAATACATACAAATGATCACTAATGCTCAAAATGTGTACTCATTTAGTTTTGAAGGGAAGGGTAACCTGAGTCCCAATTGGATCTCTCGTTTTTGCTATCCTCCAACCGAATGTACAACACAAAGACCGCTTCATGTTGAAGAGTTTTCAGCAACTTTGTAAGTAGTTCTCCTCATGAATGCACACAATATGGTTTGCTCATATGGTTGATATAAGTGAGCACTGTCTGGGAAATTCACTGTTTTATAGCCCTTAGCAAGTTCAGGTGAAACGTACGAGGTATTAGCAGGCGTAGATCATGCGGCGTCACGGGTATGTTGGTTTTGTTCCGTAAAACGGCAAAGTAGCTGAGTAGGTACTGAATGTTTTACCTTTTGCACGCAATATGAGTACAGTTCATGGGACCCTTCAGATTCAAGTCCAAGGTTACTTTGAACATACGGTTTTCATAGTAGTACTGTGGACGCCAACTCACAACTGTTTACTTACAGGTACGAACAAGTCCAATAGCAATCTCTCTGTCTTACATCTCAGAAAACGGCTTTCGCATTCATTCAAGTTCGAACCTGAGGGCTGACACCACACTGTAGCAGGTTTCAGTGGTTCATGGCTCATATTCTCATCAGTGAAGCTACGTTTCATTGTAGGTGTTCGCAGTAATGGTATTGTTCAAGTGCATATCACTGTCGTTCGAACAGTTCTTCTCCTGTCCTGGTGTATTTGTTCTGGTGAATCCAGACCAAAGGAGACAAAGAACCACTGGACTCGAGTTTCGCTCTGATTAGAGCTCATCAGCAATGCATATCCTTGGCCGTGTCGGGTTTGAACTCCGGACATCTAACATGCGAGGACGTTTCCACCTTTCGACCAGAGCACGCTCCGAAGGTCGAACAAAGTAGAAGATTAAATGGATCAGGTATGCACTGGTGCTTTGTACGATAATTGTTCACTTTACACCTTTCGGGCTCGACCAACCGGTGCATAGCTCAGTCGAAATCCCATTAAGTGGCGCAAATAGTTTGGTCCATAACACTCTGCACGATGTAAGCATGAAAATGATAGGATCAACGAAGCTCCTGTAGAAGCCATCCACTAGTTAACTGAATTCAACGCTATGACGGTTTCGCTATCGAAAACCGCTCAATGTGGGGATGCACTCCACTGGAAGGGTGGTATCCGATCGTTACGTTCCAACGCGAAGATTACGTAGCCAACACATTCACAACCAACTGTCACTGTTTTATATCACCAGGATACTTTGTGCCTAGGATGCAGGGAACATCTTTCAGATGTAACAGTCTATCGGTGCCTAGCTTCCATGCCACCCGTAGGGAGCCCGAGGGCTGAGATTTGGCCAGGTCACCCAAGCCCGGATGGGAGCATTCGAGATGCCGCGTTCCGGTTTGAACCGCTGACCTTCCGGCTAGTAAATTCATAGAACGAGCTTAGCAGTGAAACACCGATGTGAGTACGTTTTACATACTAGGTGAGATGACTCAGTGATTAGAGCGCCAATGTACCGACCGGAAGGTCCGTGGTTCAAACTCTGCCTCCGCCTCTCGACTTTCCCTGTCTAGGCTTAGGCAACCTGAAAGTATCGTAGCCTTTGTGCTTCCTTCGGGCGACATGGCAGTTAGGCACGGAAAGGGTGCTACAGCTGAACAATTTTTTCACACTATTTTACTCCCCAAAATTTGTTCCAGATGATGGAATATACGTATATAGTGGTATGAATTCTGAATGTGGGAGCACTCTGTATACAAAAACCTCCTCAACCCAAAACGGAAGATACTTCCGCAAGAAAACTTTGTCCGCTTTGTCTGCTTTCACATAAAATTGCCATCAAACAACTCCCAACGAGATGTAGAGTTATTCCCCGTTGTTGTTTGGGGGTCGCCTGTGATAATTAGCCTCTGTTTTTAGCTTAAAATCATGCAATTTGAACAGTCTGTCTCGACAACACTCTAACACGCCTATTCACAGGGTTGACACAACCGCCGGGATTGTACCTCGGAAATTGTCGATGCGAAATTCGTAACTACGCACACCGAACCAACGGGTCCAACGGCTGTTTAACAGACAGTCATACGATGGAAGATTACGGAGCGTGCGTTGAATGACGGTGTGACGTCAGTTTATTGGCGGGTGTGTATGTCCCAGACACACATACTGGATATGAGTGTAGACTTTTGGCGTGGATCGCCAATCATAGACAGCCATTTCACTGTACCTGTCTGCAAAGCGCTATCCACTGGATACGTCTGAAAAGTTCATCCCCTCCTGAGCGTTACAGCCACCGAAGTCACTCGTTATTGTATTGTTTGTGGGTAGTGAATAGGTTTCATACTTCGGGATGAAGCCAGTCGGTTGAAAAGCTGTTTCACCATTTCACGAACTGCATTCATTCGAACACCAGTGCAGTTTTAACGTGAGACCCGACTGAATCACACCTGCATATCCCGTTTATCATATTATCCAGCTGAATGCACCGCACATAACCCAACTCATGTTTCGCATGGTATGCTAGTCGACATGTCGCAGCATATCTACTTGGAGGAAACCACTTGCAAGCTTGCCGAGTAGTGTGTGACAAATCGCCATCGGTTTCGCCCTTCTGTTTCGGGCTCATCATCTGCACACCAATATGAGACCTTCATGCGACACATTCAGCTGAAGGATATCATAAACGGTTGTTTCAGCTGGGATTCAGTTAAGTCTCCGGGTAAAAATAAACTGGTGTGCTCGAATTCCGTACAGTTAGTTTTCCCGTAGAACATTAGGTTGGCGGAAAATTGGGGACTGCGCCTATCTGCTTCATTCTAATTGGGAAACAAAATCGCTGCGAATCTGGGATTCAAGCTTACCACCTTAAGGTTAGTAGATGAACACTACTATTCTAACACAGGTAGCTGCTCAGCAGTGTGAGCAAGTGAACCTGGAGAGGATACATTATTACGGTCTTTTAGCAACTCAGATCATTTAGCCGCTTCCGAGATTCATAGCTCCTAGATTGATGAGCCATTCCACTTATTTTCCTACAAAACAAACTACTTATGGTTTGTAAGTACCCAAAAAATTCTGACGTCTCGTTAGGGAGATCAATCTGTGGATGTCACAGCGCTAGTTACTAGTTTCTTCTGATTGGAGTGATCTGGAAATGTATATCGGTCTAAATAGATTATTTACATTGTTCACTTTCGTCAACTCACTCGTTTTAAGTGCAAATCTGCTTGAAATTCCGTTTGTTTTGTGTCTGAATGAAGTCGCATCCGGGTACAACTCGCCGCACGTCAACTGATTATTCCTCTAGATTCCAAAAAAGACTGTTATCAATTCCGGTTCTAGCTTTTGGTTTTCTGCAGATGTAAATATCTGTTAGTATGCCCCTGATGCCCAACATCATGCGTTCCCTAAAGTGATGCCCAGTATTTGGGTAATTAAATACAATTGGCGTGACAGGAATCATGAAAGTGAGGAACAACACTACACACAAGTAGCATACCAGTGGAGAAAGATCCATACCACTTCAGTAGTTTGTAGAGGTAATGAGCAATCAGATGTCATCACAGTCTGAAGCAGAGTTGAACGCACTGATCTAGCTCAGTCAGCAGCTGATTAGAAGAAAACAAAGATTTGGACATAAAGGAAACTACTCACAGGGTTGCTGAAAACTCTTCGACAGCTCATGACCGGTTTCGCACTTCTTGTAGAATATCATAAACGAACGATTCAGCTGAGTCTCTCGTGAGAACCAAATTGATTTGCAAATGAGTGTATTTCTCGAAAACAGTCCAATTTAGGTTCAAGTAGAACATAAGGTTGAAGGAAACTCGGCGACTGCGCCTACCTGATGAGCCCCAAGAAGGGCGAAACCGGTCGTGGGCTGTCGAAGAGTTTCCAGCAATCTTGTGAGTAGTCTCCTTTATGAAAATATCCTGCGATCTCTCCAATATCGTGCAAACTGAAACATGAGGCGGCCCGTGTGCGGCATATTCAGCTGTAGACTACCATAAACGAGAGATTAAGCTGAGTTTCTCGTGAAAACCAAATTGATCTGCAAATGAGTGTATTTCCCGAACGGATTTCGACAGTCTTCCGCGAGCCGCAGCCGACGAGCACGCAGCGGGAGACACAAATTTTTGGTGGTCAAAGTGTAGACCACTGCGAATTTCAAAGATTGCGGGACTTTCTTTTTTGACGCATCACAATTGGTTTCCAGTAGGCTCTGAGAATAATAACAGTTTGGGTCCATCGTTAGTGATGCTTCCGTTTAATTTACTGATGAGATATTGAAACAATCACTCAAAGGTTCCAAAAATCTCGGTATCCAGACCTCACCAAGCGAGAATCTAGTCAATCTGGACTATGTAAATTATATCATTTCCAGTTTCGGGTAAAAAGCAACGGGTACAATCATCTTGAAAGGCTCATCAAGTTGATCCAGTCCTTCGCCATGTGCACTGCGTGACGTGAAATCAAAGTGAAGTCATACTGTATGGCACATAGACATGACTCTGTGAATAAAGTTGTAGAACAACATATGGACCCGGAAAGTTGCAACAGCACTGGCAGTAGTATGCAGACAACGTGAACGCACAGATCTAAAGAACCAGAATTAATTTTGTAAAACTGAATCAGTTGTGCAATCAAAAAGACATTACCGGGTCTCATGGTGCGCATACAGCAGACTACAGTACGAGCTGTTGTTGTATGGCTGAGAGACCTGGCCAGTCCGGGCCGAGGATATGAGATATCTTCAGATCTTTTATCGTCTTTGTCTCGGAACTATAGCTAGTGTCCGCTGGAAGCGGCGGACTCGCGATGAGGTGATCGGGACACTGGTGTTTGATAATCACTCAAGGAATTCATCAAGCGTTGCAAGCTGATTTTACTGAGCGATGTGTTACTCATGCCGAGTTCCGGCGTACTGAGAATAGCGCTGTTTTCCGTGACTCGTTCAGAGTGGCGTGGCGTGGACAGAACGCAGTGAACGATGTTACAAAGTGTTTGGGTGCAGCTGGTGTTGTTCGCCTTCCTTGTTTTCAGCTGAAAACTCTGAACGATATGGCAGATAACCGGTCTCAGTGACCTTTATGCTGTCATTTTTTTGTCCAAATTGTCTGACCGAGCGCTGGAAGTGTAGGCGATTCAGGTGTTTGTTGTATGCTGGCTCTAGGTCCCATCTCCACTCCCGTTTCTCCTTCCTTTGTATTGTAAGGCTTTATTCAGTGGAGCATCAATATTCTCATCGGATGTTGTTGTCAATGGACATGATGAAATAGTTAATTAACATATGCAATACAAGTAAGACGCAATTTATTAGCGTATTTATTCATAATGACCGATAATTACATTGTCCGAAAAAAGTTTTTACTCGGAACAGTCAGCAACCGCATTGTTTAATCTAGTGTCCACAGGTAACAGTTATCACTCAAGATGTAAAATAGGCAAGCACTGTTGCCTGTCTTTAGTTGCGCGATGACCCGTGCACCCATCCCAGTCCAGTCGAAATGCAAGGATTCGGAAACGCGATTCTATTCAACTGTAAACAGGTGGTATGAAGCCCCTCTCTCGTAATCATTTCCAGTCTATAGATTGTCTATACATTCAGAGAAGAGTAGGTTACGTGCATAGTGCAACAGGCGACTTCCCCTCACAAATCTGAGTTTAACTTACCTTCTCGTTATCTGAGAAAACCACAAGATGATACGAAGGTCGACGCATGGTTAGTACTAAGCTGTCAGGCTGTTAGGCTGGCATAACTATCTGAGAACAGTCATACCACCGCTTGTTTGGTTCCATGCGATGTCAGGCGCTGAACAGTGACGTATGCAAGGCATTGGTTTACTCGATCCCCACCGATAAATTCTACAGCCAGATTTGACCGCAACAGTAAAGCTAATTTTGCGCGACACACGATCACGTCTGAGTGGAATACTAGGCTGTGTTAGTAATGCCGGGACAAACTGAGGAGGGTAGCAGATGTATGAAATGCTTTGTCGAAAGCAGGCCAAGAGTGACGAGGTGGTCGCCCCCATGGTAAGGCATTAATGCAAAAACTTCGGTGCAACATCTTTCGTATCGTGAAAAATAACCGGTTTGACACGACGTCTGCAAGACGAGCGATTATTTTCGCCATATCCAATCAGTCGTCACTTCATAAGATTAGTTCCGTACATCTCTGAGTCTTAGCCGGTGCCAATGAGTTTGATCACAGCATTCGTCAACTTTTTGTCCACAGAGAACTTCGCATGATTGTGCAGTCAACGATTAACGTGTGCAATATTCTGTCGCTCCCAAGTACCGTTCCGGATACAAAATTATGCTGACCCAAGACGTTGTCTAAATGTTTGGCAATCCCGTTAAGCAGGTGTTCAGGCATGACGATGTCCGCTGCCCAAGTCCAGTGAAGTTATTAGAACAGGAAACTAATTGGTGATTAAATTACGTGGCATGTTTATTTCCACATTTCTGTAGAATTTGGTGAGGCAGAAAATTTTGGTCATTTCCCGGAATATCATGTGTATGGTCGCGCAGGGCTAAGTTGCCTGACTAATCTTTCTTCATTTATTGACGCTGTCTAGCGTGCGGTATCTTCGCGCCTTCGATCATTTTTGTTCACGTGGGGTCCGGCTCACCGGTCACTTAAGTGGTTGCAAGCATGCGACCGGGCTGCTGGTCGAGTTGGTCGACTGGCGCCTCTGTACGTGGGCCCAAGGTCACCATCATGACTGCTCGCTTTTGATTGGTCCTGTTCGCAACATCCTAAACCGGACCAATTTGTCCAACTTCCGGGTCACAATCAGTGGGTTGGCAGCGATCGATGTGGTAGTCCATGTCTAGCCAATCGAGCCAGAGACTCATGGTGTGTGGGGCAGAGGTCGTGGGGCAATAGGTTAATCGGTGACGGTAGACGGTGTAAACGGAGGCATAGTGGAGGGTGCAACAGTCATTTTTTGGAGGCAGATGACAGGAGGTGAGTACGCGCAATGACAAATACCTCTAGATCACAACGTGCGTAAGCCTTGATCACTCTGGTCTGCCATCTTTTCAGTGGTAAAAGTGATGATTTTGCTGCAAGGATGCAACTGACTTTAAATCTTCTGTATTTGAGATTTTTTTCATGCTAGACAGATATCGGTGGATTTTCTCACAGATCAAAACAACAACCGAGGTCTGAAAATACAATCAATCTAAATATATGGAGTGAATTTTGCCTTGTCCAGGCTAAGGATACTGTAGCTGTCTCATTTGAAACTGAGTTTCGGTTTTGCTGTGCCTTTCGCAATACTGTACTATATTTGGAGGAATTCGATAGAATTTATAATATGGTGCTTACTGAATCGAACTAAACCCATAGTGAAACCAAAACTCTCGTTCTCATTTCACGCTTTTGAATAACTGCAACTCAAAGTCAATGGTAGCATACCCATCGCCAATCGAAATAGTAATGCCATTTGTGAGAAAATGTAACATCAGTAGAACGTATGCAGAAGCTTACAGATCAATTGTTCCCAGAGCTTCCAGCGTGATCACTAGAGACCAAACAAACTGAATAGCATATCAGTGCGCTTTTCGCTTCTCAAGATATACCGAAAATGACGCAAAATTTAGGAACATGTGAATGGACACGAATAGAAACAGCACTCAATCCAATAGTGCGCGCTTGCGCCTATGAGCATTGCGTCGCGACTACCCGAGGTGGTTTGTACAGACCTTATTTGTGCCGTAGAAACGCATCAGTGTCAAAAATGTCGGATAAAGTGTTCAGCTACCGACGGCCCACTGTGGCCCAGATGATCTGGCATAAGCCGTCTGCGAATAATATTTCTCACAGAATCAATCGAGGTAATATTCACATCGATCACTTCAAACGTGTGTTGGCGAAGTGTCCAGTTCTTGAACTGCTCTTACTAGAGTTAACTGTTACTCTTAGCTGTATTAAATGCAAACTCCGACTCGCCAGAACGACCTGTTCTGGCAATCACGAATGTTTTCCAGGATAATCTGGAGGACTATACAAGAATCATGTCAAAGTGCGCTCTGTATGGAAGCCTTTGCACGGGGACGAAGGTAAACTATATCACAAAATCCACATGCAGTGAGACTCCAAAAGTGTCGGTGTTTGGGAATAGAGCAGGCTGTGACGGGGATGTGCTTGTTTCGAACCGATATCTAGCTTTTTATCGATCCTGTCTAGGTTTAGTCAACGATTTATTTCCCCGGTTCGGTTCAGCTTCGATTACAGTCATCCTCATGGAGGGAACCGCAACTGAAACACTGGTTCGAATTGCATTTCGAAAAGTGAAATTACGGAACGCAAAGTCGTGGCGTCTATACAGCAGGTGTACTCATGAAGGTGGTGAAAAGTCATTCTAAATGAAATAAGGTAAACCGAAAGATATAATCAGGCAAAATCAGACAACCAGTTACTGGGCCATGGGGGAAAGTCAGAATTTCGTTGTGAAGTATTCATCGTAGGTACAGGCTTGTCTCCTGCGACACAACAGTTTGTTCATCCGATGAGATCCTCCGTGTGGAATTTACCGAACCCAAATGATAGGGCACTCCATTAACAGCACTACGGTGGGTATTTTGTGCCACATTTTCACATGATTTCCTATCGTTCCTAGCCCTACGAAGTCCATAACTTTGCTCCACCGAAGATGATTTTCCTGTCAAAAAACCATCATCAATCTAGCGACCCTAGAAATAAGGAACAAATCCATATTTTTCACTGGTTTCCAAATAGCTCAAAACCTGTTCATTCAGCTCAAAACTCAAAAAGTATTAGTCCCACCAGCTACCCATCCGTTTTTTTCAAGACTGATACTCACCTGGCCTCATTTGTCATGTGATAGCACTCACGGAATTTATCATCTGTACATCGAATGTTAGTTTGAAGTATATACAAGAAACCGATCTGTCATTTCTCGAAGACCGGTCCCGAAATAGCTCATGGACCGCAACGTTCATGATTCGCAGCCGAATCCGGCATCTCGATTGGTCCTGCTTAGGCGGGACAGCTTGATGACATGTAGACTCCCGAGTTTCCTTCTGGGGACGTGGTATATATGCTCCGAAGGATTTTCGGGGGCCTTAGTGCACCTACATTTTGTCGCGGTATGGACGAACTTCACAAAGGAGGCTGTGGATGTAGAAGTGAATGAGGAATGTGTCCCAGAACTGTGCCGTCACAACTAACCAGTTCTCATACAGATTAGTGACAGCGTTTTTTTTTAGGGGGGTGTTCGGGTCACTTGGCGAAGATTATGCAGGTTTATTCCACTAGCTGAGACGTATAAACGAAGCCGAAATGAGATTCTGACGCGTTTGACCTGGAAAACGAGAAATAAGGAAGCAACACGAGATACCAACCAAAATCACTTTACCAGAAAACTAAATGATCTCTTCCTTTCGAACAGTAACCTAGGCCTCGGTTTAATCCACCAACTCTCGTGTGATTCGTTCTTTGTTTGTGTTCACTTGACCTTCGAGGACTGGTTCATACCAGCCTTGTCAACTTACGGCTGGGCTATCTCGAACTCAGTAGGATCACGCAGAGTTTGAAGGCAGACCATATGAAAATTACACAGGAACGAACACGTTGGTTACGTTAGAGTGGCTAGAAAATAAATACTCTCGATGCAGAAACGTTCTTCATTTCAGTCGCTTTCTTTTCCCCACAATAGAACAATACTAGTTCCCCCTAGTCGAAATGTTTTTCTGAATGTAACAAACGCTATTTGGTGCCGGTTCGAATCGACCACAACAGATTCGACTAATAGATTGCCACTACAATGTAGCTCTGACCTCATGACCGGTGATTGATTCAATTTCTCAGTGGGTCGATTAAATGCGAGCATAGCCCCAGCCCCGTACCAGCGCAATGGGACAGACAATCAAGCGTCGTCCGAGCGTTTCAGTGCGAATCGACTAATCAATAGGATAACTCACGTACCGATTTTGACGGAGCGGGGTGGTGGAGTGATCAAGTGAGCGGTTGAGCGAATACGTTCGCTTTGGGGTGCACGTGTCATCGCCCGTGGTGGGGTGGTCCGACATAGCAGAGCTCAGTTTATCGCTTGATTGTACTTGCATTCGATTGGTCAGTTTGGTGGGTGAACGCTGCTCTGAAGAAAACGGGCCCATCCGACGAACTACACATATCCGACGAACATCACAGTCAGCTGGTGAAGACGTGCACTGACTGACGCAAGCAGATCAGTCTAAAATTTTACTGAACGACAATCCAGTTTTACTTATATCGTTTTGTCTCCTACGTTTGCGATAAGTAATTTTCCAATGGACTCAAATTGTTTCTGGTCGACACCTAGGAGACAAAATCCCAGTCCCTTTCACGTGCACACTAATGATGGTAACGTGTCCTCGCAAACACCTGGACTGATTCGGACCACTGCATCCGGTAAGCACATCTGTTACTTATAGCTTAATTCGATTAATCTGAGTTGTACTGTGTTCCCAGTCTGAGAACTCGGTTATTTAGATTGAGGTAGGCTTTCCTTAGGATGAATGCCACGTTCCTCGGGAGTTTTGATGCCATTTTTCTGTTGTCCCGTTGATCTGGCAACAATAGTCACGGCAAGACGGTCGCAAATTTGTTAGTTGTTCTGAGATTGGATTGATCCCTTGTGAATAAAGATAATATCTCCAAAACAGCCTACTTTGGTTGACTTGTAATTACCCGAACGAGTTGGTTAGCACCGTAAGAACGATTCGTATATCACATTGGCCTTCGGGAATCGAATTTCACTGGAGTTCTCTCAGCTCTTACCAGTATCGGAACTGACTAGATTACCAATCTCCACAGTGTTGTACCGTTTTGTGCGCTGAAACTCAGATAAAGACTGTTGGTTCTTGAAAACAAGCTGTTTGTGAACACAATTTGCACTGTCAATTTAGAACCAAAACTTTTGTCCGAGTGTTTTTCCACCGTGCGTTATTTTAGGAACACGCTGAGAATATCTTGTAGTCTCATCAACATTATCAACGTCATCGTTTTCATCATCATCGTCCCCACACCAGCTGTCTATAGAAGTGGAGCACATAACTCATCTTTTGTTAGTCGATAAGAGTAAGTGAATGTAAGCACTTGGTTAGTTAGACCAATAACTTGTTGCGTCAAAACCATCAAGTACTTAACCTCAATGGAGCGCTCTTCATCAATGCGACCACAAGTTGGTTCTTTTTTTTTTCAAAATAAAACGAAGCTATCATCCACGATATAACATCACCGTTCAACAGTGCTGCTTCACTACCGTACTAATATGGTTTATTTGATAGCTTTATTGTGGACGGAGAAGGGAGTTGGTGCTCTAGGGACCTCAATAATATGTAGGACAAGAGTGTCTGCCATTCCTATCCGAGCGAGTTCTGTCAAACGTTTGGGCATCAGAAAATAAGCCTGACCGTCATATCTATCCTTCCATGGACTACCTACGTTTTCTGTCCAACAATAAGCGGTATTTTTCTACGCTATAGCTCTTTTAGGTTCTTATTGAGGACAACCAAGCCGTTATACAAGCAAGTGAGCAGGAGTGTGGCAGCTTGGTGTTTATGCTAACATTGTCCAGACGTTGGGTTCTGGTTAGGAGGATAAATTTTCAGGCTCATTTTGGTTTCGTACCCATCCGTGCATTCATGATCTCACCGCAGTTGTTTGATCAACCAGTTCACGCCCATCACTGGAAAAAGCGTTCAGAAATTTGTCGTAATTGTTTTCCGTGACGAAGACTGCTCAAACTTTCCTACTTGATAGTGAAGTGGAGACTGGATTCTAGGGACTTTGTCATGGCAGTGTGACATGGCTACATGGTACGTAGTTATTTGCAATTCTTTTGTCGTGATTTAGCTGTTACACCGGAGCCTGTTCGCTGTGGAGTCAGCTCGTGGAGGAATAAGCTGAGGATATGGGAGGTCAGGATGGAATAGTCAATGGCTACTCAGGAAAACTAAATCTTTGTATTATTTTAACTGATTGGATTGAGAATATTAGGCATTGTTGTTGTGTGGTTCTGACTTTGATTCGACCTATTCCTTAGAGTACCACTCGGACGTTTTATACCAGAAAACATCGCATAATTTTCCAATTTTCCGCTTCTGAGACCGATGGGCTAATCACACGATGTGTGAACCTGACTTAGAAACATAACTGAAAGATTCAGCTGGGTTCCATGTGAGTCTCCCGCAAAAACAAATTGGTTTACAAATAAGGGTAGTTCGGTAATTTCTTGTAATTTGAGTTCAAGTAGAACATGAGCTGGACGGGGACTCGGGGACTGCGCCTACCTGATGAGCACCAAGAAGGGGGGAACCGGTTGTGGGCTGTCGACCAATTTTCAGCAACCTTATGGGTAGTGCATTATGTCTAACTGACATTTCTTATGGACCACCTTGCAGTCCTTGCAGTCCTAGAGTATATATATGATATTGATAAACATGAATATGCATCCCAGTAGGCACGGTCACATTGGCCCTTCCGTCATTATGGACCGGACAGTCAGTTGAACAGTTAGATAGCGGTTTCAAGGCGTTCTGCGTGATATTCAGTGCCAGCCGGTGGAATTGTATGCCTAGAGAATCCGAAGTGAGCATGAACTTTGGTTTCAACTAACTGCCGACTAGTGATATGGTACCGCGGATTTTGGCTGAATGTTCATCAGTCCTTACGCTCGGTCTAACGATGATCCCTGTACGTATTCTCGATGAACCTCGATTGAGCTGAAGGGTCTCCGATGCCTGGGTTTTTCCTGCTGGAAGCATGGATAGGTTTAAGGAAGAACATAACTCGACCACTTCTCTCTCCAACCCAAACAGTTGCAAGCAGGAATCGGCAATGCAAGAGCTTATTAGAAAAGTCGCCGTTTTTCTCAACCATTGGGGTTGCGAATCCCTAGAAAAAATAAAGAGGCTCTGACAGTGTTGGTCTTTGACATTAGAGTAAGTCCTGGTTATGGGATAGCTCAGTCTTTTTGCTGACGGTGAGCTTGACCACGGTATCCAAAACGTGGGAAACACTTTAGATGAACCGATGTGGTCACTAGAAAGCGCAAAATCCTCACCGACATTTAACTCCAGAAAGCACTCATTGCTAGTTGCATTCTTTGGAAGCCTTATTTGCATCTCGGGCTCGAAAACATTTAAAACGAAAGAAATCAGTGAACATAAATGACTCAGTATTCGAAGCCAATGAACAGTAAAACAAACGTGCTTAGAATAGTGTTCCACATGCTGAATATGCATGGTAGGTTGTCTAATCCTTCAAGTGCTTGACCCAGAAGAAGGTGGGCCGTCAGCGACTGACCAAGACAAACATCTTCCTTTCACAGTAATTTGCGCGACAAACGTTCCAAATCACCAACTGAGTTTTCGTCCTGCGCGTGAAGCGAAGCTATGCTGAACCACCCAGTTTTCATCAGCATCTCCCCAAACTAAAGAGAGTCACGAACCCTGTAACCAACCGACTAGTAATTTGGACAAACCGTCGGGGCACAAACTTCTGGCCGATCAGCATTGTGATCAACTCGCACTCATCCTTTATTCACCGAAACCAAGTCACGTGCTCACGTACAGACTGATTCCTGGTGTGACGGCTCCTCAGTTTGTCACCTTATGAAAGTATTCTCCCGTTGTGCTTGATCCCATCCCTATCACTGTGTTGTTTTTCAGTTAAGATGTGCGTTCTCCTCAATCGTTCGTTGTGAGTGGACTTTTGACTCACAACTAGTTGAATTTCGTTCATCAACCACATGCGTTTATTCATTCCTGACTGTGGAAACTTCGCTTTGATAAAAAAAACTCCATTTGGGTTAGACAGTTTTGCGCACGTGTGGAGGGGGCGGGGGTTGAACTGGTTTAGAAAGACACATTGCATGGAACGGTGGAGGGTATAGTAACCGTCTAATCTCAGCAGAGTGCAACCCCAGAAAAAAGTGGCAAACGCGATTTTTTGACACCTGGACAAATAGCGACATGTACTCCAGCCCTGATAAATCATGAGTCATCATCCCACTGGTGGAAGCTTTAAATTTTACGAAAGCATGATGAGCGAGTAAATTAGCACGGTAAGTTGGGGGTATCACTTGAATTGACACATGGTTTAAGGTTTACTGGACATGTGGATCATTGCTATATATCCTACCTGAATATTCTATTTGTTTACTTGAAATTTTAGTTGATTCCGTCCAGACGCGCTCGCCTTACAACGTTTCACCCGCGAACACAAAGAACCCCGAGACAAGAATCGGAGTAGGGCGCCCATGTCTAGCCGGCACACAAACGGCATACCACCAAGCAAACCAACATACAACTGTTACAGAATTGCCTAATATCAGCACCTTCGGTGATCTCACACACGATTCGAGCGGTTTCGCTTCACTGCTGGTCGATCAGAGTAACAACAGCAACTTCACAATTCACCAGAAAAGTACCGAACGAACAAGCGTTTCTTGGCCTCACCAAAATCCGATTCATCTAGAAAGTGATACAAGTGATCTTGGTTTGGATCAGAGTGTTCTCAGCGAGCACCATCAAGTGGAACAAAGAATTGAGCGCACAGACTATCCAGTACAATCAGCAACATCTGTGAGGTCTCCGGACTTCGCGCCGGACATGACTTCTACATGTATGCGATCGAAAATGAACCTGAATACCGGTAGTGAGACGCGGGACGCATCGCATGCCACTAATTTCCACGTACTGTCTGGCCGCGAGTCTCGTATGTTGGAGGAAAACTTGGCCTCTGTAGCTCGATACGTGGAGGAATTGACTGGATGCGTTGGTGCATCCAAGGTCACTACTACCAACCCCAGTTTGAACAGACCGGACAATACGCAAACCCCATTGTTACAACGGACCAAATGCGAGCGAACAACGCAGCTGAGCGAAGACCTAACATCCATAGCGGTAGATCCGTTTAAACAAACGTCGCAAGTGAACCAACTGCAACAAATTAATCAACACTTGGCAGCTTTGTCGGCTTTGAAGACAGACAAATCAAACGAACGTGGTAAGTGTTTCAGATGTCGGAACCTATTATTTCCTAAGCTTTTAGAGCTCTAATAAGAATGTTCCCATAATGCCGTCAGTTACACTCTTTTGAACGCTCTGTACACAGCGTTTGGATCAACTGTTACATAAAAGTGCATTCCTTCGCTCCGTGTTGGTTCGAAGCTGCCTGAGTCACCAGCTCGCATTAGCGTGATGCTGCTTGGGTAGGTAAAAAGACTGGGAGACGTAGCAGTGCAAAACGAGGAATGACTGATAGACCCTCTAACATTTAAGTATCCAAATGAGTCTACTTTCTTCACCACACAGTTGCTCACAGCAGCCTCTGTTGACCATACTCACTAATCCTGACCCACATATTGAATCTGAAGCTCATTCGGTCTTACACTGCATGGGTCGGTCATTCATGGAATAAGTTTGAGTCTCCCGTGAACTTGGTCTGTGTCCTCCGCCGTTTTTGTACAACGCATCTTCGTTTCACTGAAGTATCTTCCGTTCAAAATTTACTAAGAGTGTAGATTGATATCACGTTATCTCGCAAGGTTTGGGATTCCACAAGTGCTAGTTTTTCAGATTCTAGTTGTGGGACCCCGGGACTCAACTCAAACAGAAATATCCTACATGGTTCAAAGCTGATAAACTGAATTGGGTTAAATTACGAAGCATGACTGTTTCGCCTAAAATATGGTAGGAACATGGGTTTCGTCAATCTCGTGGATTTCGTACACCTTCACTGATCAAAGCGAATTACAACAAATTAACTTGGTACAGATTTAACAGAAGTTTTCAGAAATATTTGAAACCCAGATGTCCTGTCCCTCGAACATCGTATGAGAGCGTAGGGAAAGCTTTCCGAAAGCTTCCGTACACAAAGCGGTGTCCGTCAGGGGTACCCATCCTCTCCGTTCTTATTTTTAAATTCTTGTTCGATGGGGTAATGAGACGAAAGCTGAACGGTCTTCAAAACGCCAAACGCGCTACTTGCAATCCAAGATAGGTACTCGAACTTGTGGAACTCCCTACGCATAATGGAAGTTGTGGTTGTAGCGTGACAGATGAGAGTAATGCACGAATCTGCAAGGCTCGGTTCGCGTTTGCTAATTTGAGTCACCTATTACGTCACAGTGGTATATCTCTGAATCTCAATGAACGCGTGTATCAGGTTGCAGTGCGGGCTGTTTTGTTGTACAACTGTGAGACTTGAACTGTTCGAGATGATATTTCTTCAGGTGTTCGAAAACCGTTGTCTCAGGACCGTAGCTCGTGTGGGTTGGTGTCAAAGAATCCGTAACGAGGCAATTGAAAAGCGAGTTTTCTTTTGCGCAGTGGGGACTTCCATTGACGAATGTGTCCTACACCAGAAACATGTGTTGCGTTGTCGAACCATGGTTTGGCGAAGGGAGTGCTGTTTCTAGTACCCAATTCAGGGTGACCAGCTTGTTGAAGCTAGTGTGCAACTGGGTGCTAGGTTTAATTTTTCGTTGATCTTTTAGAGGATTACGCTAGCTACCAATCACTTGTTTTGCTTGCTTTGCAGTTGGAATGGGCACAGCAACCCAAGAACTACTGACTCGTCTGTTGGCCAATCAATTTCCCGAGTTGGTCTTCAGTGCGAGCAGCCTACCTGCAGAACTCAAACAGGAGCGTCCCAATTGGAGTACTGAGTCGAACTCCTCACTGTCTCGACCAACTTTACCTGCAAACCGTTCGCCCAGACCGTCAGCAAGTGTTGAACCTCAGACGGAACTCACCAGTCTTAGGGGATCGGGACAAACAACACCCATGCAAGTCAGTCTGGATGAGGCAGTGAGGGGGCCTGGCTATCAACCACCAGGTGTTGGCACTTCTGTGGATGGCTGTGTCGGACAAACACAAGACGCTTTGTTGGAAAGAAATGATCGTCCTAACAGAATCGATTCGCCTGTAACAAGGTGTTATCCACCAACAGCCAGTACACCGCCCCGCAATAACGCAGATCTACACAGCACAAGACCAGTGAATCACTCCGGAACGGGCACAACCAACCCTGTAGCTATGCTAGCCGGACTGTTGGGCACCAGTGCGGACCAGCTCCTCGGATTGCTCAATAACCAACTGAGACAATGTATTGGAAACGACACTGGCTGCGCTCCTGCACTTTCAGCCTTACTGGCGGGTCTACAGGAAACAGCAATGACAAATCGGTGCAGACAATTACGGGAGCGAACTTCCAGTGTGAACCAGCTCAATTTATCTTCGTACAATGAAAACGGCATAGTACCAAATCTGACTCAACAAGCGATGGCATCTACCAGCAACCTGAATGAAGAAATAGCACGTCTAGCGGAACCGTATAAACGTTTTCTGTGCTCCTTAGAAAGTGATATTGAACGGGCTGCAAACGTCTATCGCACTTCAGCAAGTGAGTTGGACATTCTAACTCTTGCGGCGCTTGCCTTCAGAAATTTAGTTGAATTTTTTCTACTACTGACCCAGCTCAGTTCCAGTACAATTGTTAGGGTGAATGATTTGAGGATGACCAGTACAATCGAGTCATCACAGAAGGCGTTGAGCTAACCACACTAGTTGAGATGTGATAAACAGGGTCCGTCTAGTTAACATTGATGGTCACACCGTATGCCAGGTGTCCGGACCCCAATCCGGGGCAGCTGAGGTTGTGCATTGATCAGTGCTC
>NW_008752157.1:0-201 GCF_000715545.1 Opisthorchis viverrini | reverse complement strand
AACTGACAATTTCTCCGCTACCGTGCCTCCCCTGAGTTTCACAATAGCTAATCGCCTGTTACTGTTACTAAGTTTTTTAAGCAAGTTTTCCGGAAACAACGAACTCACTGGAATGTTTCCGATGTAGTGTTTTGTTTGAAGAATCCTTTTGGATGTGGGTTAAAAGTTTGTCTGTTACTTTTTCAAGGTACCCTTGCACAA
>NW_008752156.1:285983-286774 GCF_000715545.1 Opisthorchis viverrini | reverse complement strand
TCAACGGTATTTGAATGGATCGGATGTTGCCAAGACTGTAAAATTCAAACTAAGCAATGTCGATGCAAAAAGACAATAAAATCCCATGTTCAAAGGTGGGGACATTATCGTTTTTGTATGCAATTAGCTAGTGGCTTTTCATAATGGATAAAATGCCCTGCAAAGATCGCCGAGATGAGCGGTCAAAAATGGTGTGAAAACTGTACAAATTATTGCTATCGGAAAAGTGAATAGCCTGTCAATTAAAAAGGAACTATCACACGTTCACTTTGGAAAGTGAACAGACTGATTTGTAGGGAGAGAGAAACAAAATTTCTTCAGACGTCGCCACTAAAATGGATGCAGTTATCCCGCTAATTTCGCAAACGGAAGCTGACAGACCAACCAGCTGGACGGTCACTCTGGGTGGGCCCACAGTGCAGCAGCAGAACAATATGACTTTCGTCTGTATTCCTTTATTTTATGGTCCAGATAGAGTGGTCAAACTGAAGGACCATCCCGTGCTCGGGATCCACATTCAAAATTCTAATTGCTTTTGTCTGGACAGGAGTTACTGACAGTCTTCCTCACCTCCTATTTTCTACAACCCGTTGGAGGGACTTCTGTCGCAGCCGAAGGCTGTTTATCTTACGTTTTACAAAAGATACTGGTGCATATAGCCAAAGTTAATAAAGCAGTCTTATACAGTCTGTTCAGAGAGAGCGTCTATATCATCCCCTGTTGTGTTTGAAAGGTTGACTGACATGTTACTTTACTCAGCCATAGTCAGCGCGGGGATAAACAGCTGTTTC
>NW_008752156.1:248166-265170 GCF_000715545.1 Opisthorchis viverrini | reverse complement strand
TTGTGCCTTTCAGGTGAATGACGGCCACTAACCGACATGAACAAAAGCGACCCAATTGTTCACCAATTGTTCAGGTTGAACATGTTCTACTTGCTGAATTGCATTGTGGACGCCGCATCGTGGTGCATTTTTGTTCATTTTATATGGACCAGGCAGAATCTTCGTATCGCAGTATTTGTTCCGCCCAAACGAGGGCGACAAGAATCAGCATCTCACAAATCACGCCATCACCCGTTTCAACTTCACTGCGTTGTGGTCCTAGTTCTCGCACTCATTCAGGTTTATTTCCATAGAGGCTTTGAGCTAGACGTTGGTGATATTCCAAGGGACCCTTACAGACAACGAGAGCATAGTGGCGTCTTGCGTGTAGCTTACTGATTTCTCACCCACGCATCACCAGTTGTGTGTTGCTCGTCTAAATTGGTTTTTATAAGACGAGTGAACCGTGATTGTTTATCGCGTTGCCTCAAACTCCTGCTCATCGCTCCTTGATTACTGATAACTTTTTCCACAGTGTCAAGACAGTTTTTTATTTACTCGCCTGTAAATATCAGCACCATATCGCCCCTCCGCGTTTGGACAGACTGTGATTCCCAGAATTCGCCCACGACTGAATCCGGAACAGTTGCGGAAACTCACAGAATCTACAATGTGTCACGTGCCTTAGCACTAGTGCCACGCGATATGGATTCGAATCCTTCCCCGACGCAATGAGACATGCATCCATGTTTCAGCCCACCCAACGCAGACAAAAAACGAATGAAGACAGGTTAAAAAGCGCATACTTGAAGATGCATCGTGAAGTCGAAAAATTTTCATTATGTTGTTCACCACAGGATTCAAATTTCGGACAGGCACTACGCACGTGAGAACAATCTTCGCGGATGCTGATAAGGCCACAGATACTTGCCCTGCAGGTTTCATTCCTCACTTCAGTGGTGCTGAACAGCCATTCATCGTCGTCTTCTTCCTTGAGCTTTGGCCGATTGTGTTGTGCAGAACATTGCTTAGTGTGGTCTACCGAAATATTCAAGACTGGACAGACATATTCTGGTTATAACATGAAAAACAATGGAAGTTCACGGACTAGCTTCAAAGTTCACCATTTTTAAACCGCAAAGAGTGAAGATGAAGATCAGCAGCGTTGTTGCGTTTAAGAAAGGAACGAATGACGCTTGTAGTTATCTGACTTTTCAAAAAGCTACTTTAACAGGAGTGTCTGGCTAAGAAATAAAAACAATAACGCTAGATTGAGTGTACAATAATAAAGAGTTCAGATGGAACAGACTCACTGATAATTGTTCTCTTTTAAATAATTCGTCGCTGGCCCAGATCAGCGAACAAACAGTAATCCAATCATGGTTTTCCAGGGTGTTCTTCTGAACACTTCCCGCATATAACAGACTCCGAAGATAGTCCCAAGTGTTTTGGTACCAGAGTTAGCACATGAGACTCGCGAATGACCGCTGTAAGGGCGATCGAAATCAGAAGAGAGTCGAAGGACGTGACCAAGTATATATTGCGTGAAGTTGTACAAGTGCGCGTTTTTGTAGTTTTTCGTGTTCAAGTGAAAATCTTATGCAATTGACAAAATACGTAAGGTTATAATGAAATCGAATTAAAGGCACAATTAACCACAGGCTATTGTGCATCGACCCCAACTCAGATAAGTGCAAGAAAGAAAAATGAACATCATTCTGTTTGAGGATTCAGCTGTGAGGCCTCCTAGGACAGAATTCCGTCTCGCCCCTTGCCGCAAGCTCCCTGTGATTCCAGTGAGCTTTCAGTTGCAAAGTGTGTGATTCACCCTGTGAATCAACGGTAAACCACGGCAAATTTTCTTGTTATCTGACTACTCATAAGTAACGTGATTTTCACCTGTTTAGTATGACCCCGTTTTGTTTCCTTGCTGCTCGTTTTCCCTGTGTTTCGTCCCCACTCAAGATTTGCTTCTTCCTCGGCAACCGATGTCAATTTTTTGCGCGTCCTTCACTGCTTGCGAGGTTGTCTTGGTTGCACCTATTTTCGAGCGTCCACTCCGACGGAAAAAATGGACCGACCGGGTATCGAACCCAGAATCCATGGACGGCAGGCGAACGCGCCATCAACTACACCAATCTGATGCCCGAAGTGGCCCATTATTTCGTATTACCTTTTTACCGCACTTGTCAGATAGCCTTTAGCGAGATTTTTTTAAACGGACAAAGGCGCCTAATCTGACTTGTCGCGTGGCACAGCTGCCGCGTCGCGCCGCCGACCAAAAGACAGTCCCTCACATCCCGAACGTACTGATTTCTGCGCCGTCATCTCTCTATACGGCCAACTCACAGTGTCGGGTTGCCCCACATGTATGTTTGTACAGAATGTCTTGCTTGTCTGCTGTTACATCTAGAAATCCCTGCTGCGTCAGTGACTATTTTCTGCCGCTGCTGATTGCGTCATTATTGATCGCACGTTCGCTTAATTCATGATGCTCACTGATTCGTCTGTCCGTAGAACCAGTTCCTGTCAGTCCTCAATACATCATCTGCTGCCCACGTCCGACTGCTCTTATTGACTACGGGCTACGAACTGCGTATAATCTAATAACCACAATCATCCTGTGAGATCCATAGCCGCCCGGATCTTTCAGTGTGATCATTCAACTTCTGAGGCTGCCTAATCCATAGAGGAGTTTAAACTAAGTAATGCTAGTCATTTTTGCGAGAACAACTTAATGACAAATTTATTATGGTCCTAAACAAAGTTTTAAAGCTGATCTTGACACTACTTGATCACCTTACAGCTGAGGGTACAAAACGGGTTTACATACACTGGCATCCGATGGGCCGTTACAAACAAAACCATTGCGGGTTAATTTGTGGTCAAAATAACACTACATGGCCATAGACTTAGCGACAATTAATGGTTATTATAGCCTTTTTCCGAAGATCACTCGTGATGAAATAACCGTCAACCACTGAGGAGTACCCACATAATTGGTATTTAAACCAACCAACACATACATAGGTATCTAACAGGTAAGCTATTAATGTTCTACCCATCAAGTATAGTAAAATAATCGACAACCACCCAAGAAGGCGTTCACAAGTTTAATAAAGGCTCTCCAATAGTTTGCGGTTTGTTTCACCGTCTGTTGTGACTTACGAACAGTCGTTGAACTCCGTGTTGGTCCTTGGCTCCCTGCTCCACCCACCACGGTAGCTTAAGACAGCCCTTTGTGCAGGCGAAAAGATTCGTATAGCTGTATTTATAGGATCATTAAAGGATGTTTCAGAACGTCGTGCTAGCACCTCTGTGAGGGGGCGACAAGCGTCGAGCTAAAGATACTCAATCTACATTGGCTGACATTCTGACCAATCAGATCAATCGTTTGGTTCGTAGCCCGCACGCGACACATGCGCCCAATTGACGTGATGCTCATTTATTATGAGCGGCTGGTCCTCTGTCTCACCCAGTAGGCTCAGTCCACGAATTTTCGTCGCGCTCCTCTCCTGCTTGCATTTAAATAGGAGGCGCATTTGCACATCCCAGTAACCTCAGAAATGAAAGAGTTAGCTAAATTTACTTGAATCTTCCGGGAAAATCGAGCCTAATGAGCAGCTGTCGATTACATTGCAGCAAAGTCCCCCTCCCATTGGAGCAGCCCATAAGTGGTACCAGAGGAAAAATAGAGAATCAGTCTAATTATGGACGGGCCCGATTATAATCGGCACTAAAGTAAAGGACCGAATCACCGAATGTAAGATCCGAAAATCCCCGTAAACTATCTGGCAATGCACTGAATCACCAGCTCTGTACGTCATGACCCCGTGGTGACATGAAGATCGGTCCTACACGGGTATCCATCTTTTCCTATTGTCCGAGAGCACTCTTTGGCCAATCAATATTTTGTTTTGTTCAATTCATGGAAGAAGTCGACATGGAGTAATTTCAAACTAAAATGACGCGGTATCCTCTACTTAGATCCACTTTGAGACCCGTGGGCAAGACAGTTTCTTCCACTCGCAAATAGCTGTGATCGTCGGTTGTAAGCCGGACTTACGTAACAGTCCATGGGCGGCCCCAATATGGACGTTATGTGCAATACGATGCTGTCTGTGCACTAAATTTGGACTTTTACGTAATTCGGTCTATTCAAGGGACTGAATATAGACGAATAATGGTCCGCATAATCCGGCGGGAACATCTGTTACATATGGACACCTACTACTCGCCGTGAAATGATCGTCAGTTACCCGCAAGTAAACACGAAATATCCATCTAAATCAAGAAAACTGGTTGTATTTTAAATAAAATGTTGTCTTTCCTCATATACTGAATGCTAAATGCTCCGTTTTTGGACTTTAGTTTGCATCTGTTTCGGTCTTTTTATATTGAAACAGACAGGCCTTGCCCTTGAGTTCCTTAAGCTTAGTTCCTCACTTTAATAGAATAATGTACTTAGGCAGATTATCATAAACGAATGACTCACCTGAATTTTTTCGAACATTTTGTTGTCAAAGACTTGATTTATAACAGGACTCATCCTTCCAGGGTGTAACGTGATGACGCAGCGAGATGAAACCAATTCGAATTAACGACCTGTTTGTAAAATAGAGTTTACTGTTCCTGAAGGGCTGGGAGACTCGATGAGAGGCCTGAACACCACACCTTCGTTATTCTTCGTTTCGAAGAGGTCCTGAACACGTGCTTGGTCAGAGTGCTTATCTATAAAGTTAAATTTTCGTCACCGAGATCTGTTTGGGTTTGTAGTGGTCTGATTACCAAATAAGTTGCTTTACCAGGAGTGTGCGGCAAAGGAATAAAAATAATAACGCTAGATTGAGTATACCAGAGTTAGCATATGAGACTCGCGAACGGCCACTGTAAGCGCGAGCAAAATCAAAAGAGAGAGTCGAAGCGTGAAATCGTTCAAGTGCGCGTTTTTGTAGTTTTTCGTATTCAGATAGAAAATGATTATGCAGTTGACTAAATAGGTAGTGCTATAATGAAGCAAAATAAAGGTACAAAACACCACAACTTCAGCTTCATGTGTCAAACCAATTAGCAACTGAGTCCAACATAATCGATTGTTCGTGGAAACGGTCAGCTGTGACTGTCTTTGCCTTCCACTGCCCCGGTACGCAGAAGTAGGCAGGCTGGATATCGGCATCACCATTCCATCTCGTTAAAAAGGTGTTACTTAAACAAAATATAAGTAATCAAAAGAAAAGAACGATATTTGATCACGGACGGTCGAAGCTGACAGTAAGGTATGAGGTTAGGGGTTTCAAAGTATTGACAGGGACGTCAAGAGTTTGGAACCTCTTGTATCCCGCTCATGATTCCCAATAGAGATGAAACCGTTGTACAAGCTTCTGGGCTCTTCAGCATGGATTGGTCTACCTGACAGGACAAAACCTCTGTTAAGATTCCCAACTCTCCTCCCACTACCAACAACATCTTTTCTATCAACGGTTCTTAGTATTCTACATTGTGATTATGAGTCCACTTGAAAATGGGGCAACGCTTGAGGGGATACGTTATCAACATATTTGGGTTGTCGAAAAAGGTGGGCTTTAATTCAAGAACTAGAATGTTGGGATTCGCAGTCATGCAGATAAAAAATAGTGAAGACACTTGAGGGGATACGTGATCATTATATTTGGGTTGCCGAAAGAGGTGGGCTTCAATTCGAGAACTAGAATGTTGTGATTCGCAGTCATGTAGATAAAAAAAAATAGTGAAACAACTTCATATGTAAACGAGAGATTCAACTAAATCCAGCTGAGTCTCTGATCTTTGATGTTCTTCTCCCACCGAGTATGCTACGCAGGGCTGTTCCAACTTTCAGTTGGTTCGAAATTCGAGATATCGCAGTATACGTCCTCGGCAGATCGTAGGCTATGAAAGATTGTTCAGCTCTAATGTTTGGTGGACACATTTTCTCTAAGTACTGACAAACTTGGAGTGCGTACTAAGTGTTGAGGTGTTGTGACCTGAAGACACAACTGGTCTACTTGTTTGGCGTGTTGACATAGCGTCGGTTAGGGTTAAAGATCCCTAATCCAACGAACATAAATTTCGCTTGATAAATGATTCACCAAGTCAAGAGAGACCCTTCAGATTGTGTGACACTACCGCGTGATCCTACGGCACTTTCGGGGTACTCGAACGTGGAATGCACTCCAAAAATGGTCAAAAGCATGACTGGAGCAAAGGATTAACCGAAAGATTTCGGGGCTCTCAGAAGCGAACTAAATGATGATTTGTAATTCTTTCGAGTGTGCGGTCGACCAGTTGACACGCTACGGAATCCATACCTGTTACAAACATCCAAAAATGCCCGCTGCATACTCTGTAGATTCAACGTCCGCACCCTTTTCAAATGGACAACCCACCGTACAGACGGCTGGTTCGTACGAAAGACCAGCCTGCTCTATTCCGGTTGTGACTTTGTTCACATGAGGCAAACCAGCAGACAACTGAAGGTTTGAATCAATCAACACAGACGACGCTGTCAGATTGCTCCAAGTAACACGAACCAGTTGAACAAACTGACTGATTGCAGTCGCACTCGATGCATTAGCCGAAAGCCATTGGGGTAACGTTGACAATGTGTATACGTTGCAACAAAAACTCGACATATAGGCGCAGAGAGTCGGTGTGTTTCACATGATCCCTTCGTGATCCAACACGCTGAAGACTGTTCAGTCATCTGCCATGTGGTTTGACGTTGTTCACCATACAAGAACAACCCAGGCACGACAGGACGCACGTGACACAACACAGTTTTAAGGTCAAATGTCAGACACGTACAAACACATACTTACGCAAGTGATAAGACACACATGAGTTTCACATCAAGCACAAAATATGTTGATCAATCTTCGGCTGGCCACTTGGGTAATGCTTTCATATCAGTCATTAATCCTTTCATAAATGTAGCCAATTTCTAAACAATTTGATAAAGGAAACTACTCACAAGGTTGCTGAAAACTCTTCGACAGTCCACGACCGGTTTTTCCCATCTTGGGGCCCATCAGGTGAGCGCATTCCCCAAGTTTCCGTCAACCTTATGTTCTTCTTGAACCCGAATTGGACTGTTTTCGAGAAATACACTCATTTGCAAATCAATTTGGAGACAATTTGGTTTAATAGGTCTGCTATGTGGTGACAAACAGTTGCGGCGTTTGCTTCATCTTCCTTTTGGGTTTTAACAGGATACTATGGATTGCTGATAGTGGGAGGAGTGAAATCCATTTAGGCTAAAAAGCGGAGAAGCTTTGTACAGCTGTTCTATTCTCGGTGGGAATCATCAACAGTACGCATCTGATGAAACTCCAGAGGATCCAGAACCTGCAACCTCCCGGCTAGCAGTTTGAACACCTAACCGTTCGGCCATGATCAGCTGATCAGCCCGTTGCAACCGTAGCCGGTTCGATGTGACTTCTGAAAACTCACGTATACGATCAAACTGAAGTAGCAGTCCGTAAACGAACTGCTGTCAGAAAATAAATGTGCATCAGTTCGTTGTTTTAGGAAAAAAGACTTACCCACACTTACCTTCACTTTGCTTAAGCTCTTGGACGACAGTGTCCGAGATAGTTTTCTATTGAGCGTTCTGTTTCAAGTCACGTGTGGTATTAAGTAAAGCAGACGACGAAAGGAATTTCTTCCACATCAGTATCAGCCTACTTCCCCCAAGGTACATTTGCGCGATCAATCGTGGCACCTGTACAAAAGCCTAGTAGAGTTACATCTGAAAAGATAACTGATCATCCTCTGTATCTTCGCTTCTTGTGCGTGGTTACCTTTCGAAGAAGTTAGTGAAGTGCCTCATTAAAAACTGCGTAGAATGTGATTTTGATCGGGAAGAAAGCTTGGTTTACTCAGATGGCATGGCATACTGAGGATCAAAACAAACCCAGAAGACTTGCCGTCGTTGAGGAAGCCGGTAGAAAACCGTTCAGCTGTAACACCTGTTCGATGCCTAGCTGCCATGCCACCAGAAGGAAGCAAAAGGGCTGGGATACTGCCAGGTTGCGCAAGCCTAGACAGGGAAAGTCGAGAGGCAGAGGTCGGGTTCGAACCGCGGAGCTTCTAGTCAATAAATTCGTGTTCTAACCAATGAACCATCCAGCTCCATCCAGATGGCCACACTATACATCATTAGAGATTTTGAAGACCGACCCACACTCACTTAGCCAATATGTACGAAATTTCGCGATAAAAATTGGCGGCCGAATACAAAGTTTTCAAAAAGAACCCGAAACCAAGTCATTTAAACGTAAGTTCACAGTTTTACCCAACTGACTAACCCGCCCATTTCTCATTTAAGAATTTGACTAATTTTGTGGGACCAGTGATGAACATTTCTGGTGGTTGTGTGTGTGCGCGCGCGCGAGTAGGACAGAAAAGATTTCTGCTTTGGAATTGAACGTGTGGTGAGCTGACCACACTGTGAAAGCTATTATCTTGGGGAACGAGGAATGCATAAATCACTGGTGAGTATGGTACCCTTGTCTCAACTAATCGATAAGCGTAGGCGGGGTCGTGGCAACTTAGAGCAGCCGTTTAACGAGACTTAAACAGATTTTAGTTTGCTGATTAATTATACAGAACTGATATGTGTCCAACTTGATCCAGGTGCTCGAATTTGTCTGGGTGATTGCTGAATCAAATGTCAGACGCAGCTGGTCGTTGACGTTCAACCGTAATCGGTCCCGATTTCGAGCCAATCATACGATCCTCACTTATTAAAGCGAGATAGTGTATTCTCGCAAGTTCTATAGTAACTAACCCAACCGCCGAAGTAGCCTGCTTCCTCCCACACGTCCCTTCCGCTAACATTCGAAGAAATGTCTGCAAAAAGGATATGATAAATGGCGTTTTGTTTTTCATTATATTTGAGGAAATTTGATAGAAATCAGTAGACAGTCAAGCGGAAACGCATTAAAGAGCAGACATCACGTGATCATTATCCGCACATGCTGTTTCTTAAGCGCCAGCTAGCTACCTACTACTTTGGGTTACAGAGGGAATAGACAAATGGTTCAGTCAGCGCGAAGGAAGGTAACATTTCTAACCAGTTTATTCAATATATATACTTTACAGAAAGCTTAAGGATCATGAAAATCTGTCGTACCATCCGGCATTCCACATATCTAAGTCATAAATAGTTTGAACAGTCGAGAAAATTGAAAGTACTAGGCTGTGGTGTTTTCAGGCGTGTGTGAAAGGGATTTTGCAATGACGATTCACTTTTGTCAAAGATACTAGGCTGACTCTACCGCTGCCCAACCGTAAACCTGAAGAATTGTCCACTTTTCCGATGTTTATGGGGTAACCGAACCCTTTCTCACTGAAGACTACGAAATACAGTTTTGTCTCCAGAAACAGTTGTGCTCTATTCGGGCTAAAGCAGGTTATATCTGAACATGAGATTGTTTCGAGTATGCGTTCGGTTGTACTATGGGACCGTGTTATCATACGCCCTAAAGGCGGGACCCCCTAACCACCTGCCTCTCCGTGGGCGCTTCAGCCATGTCATTTCCTTCAGGATAAACCAAGTTGTCAATGGCCAACGTCACCAGTCTTATCCATTGGCTGGGACCATTGACGTGCCTGCATCCATTTTACCATAGGAGCTTTTCAATCGCGCATGTTACGTAAGTGCTATATCTGCTGATTCGTCAATCTGTGTTACCTGCTACTGACCCGCTCCAGTGCCTAATGCCGGAGGAAAAGAGACTCACGGAAGGGAACACAACAGCTGTATTTCGAACAAGCGAATGCGAGTGCGTGAGTGTGTGCGAGTGCGAATGTACCACGGTCTCAAGCTGCTTGCTGGAGGGACTCTGTCTGAACTTGGTCCAATGCTGACGCACACGGTCTGGCTTTGGCACGAGGCTGCGACGTGCTGCATATTGCGTGGGCGTTGTCTGACCTTGATCAACGCTGACTCGCGCTGTCTGGGTTTGATACAAGGCTGTGAGGCTCTGCATATTGAGGGGCGTTGTCTGTCTAGTCAACATCTAGCGGAGCTGAGAATCTTGGTAGGTTTCGGGCATTCAGTGGTTGCTTTCAGGAAGCTGACCTTCCTGATAATAAGTGGTGGGTCCGAGGTGAAAAAACACTGAGCGTTCCCCACGAAAGCGATAAAGAAGGAACAAAGAGAGTTATGCAGACCTTTACTCGTGCACAACAACCCAGTAAAATCTGTTTAGGGAATTTCCGCTCCACTAGGCGATACATAACAGTTTTCGCCATCAGTTGCGATCCAGTGTGTGACATCCTTAAAGAGAATCTACCTTAAGGGTTAAGTTGGATTCGCCCATTTTCTCTTTCATGGAGAATATCGTGTGCTGGAGTCAGCATTTCATTCTGAAGAGTGTTCAATCAACTGATGAGGCAAGAAGGTTTCAGCGGTCACGACGTGTTAGATTACAGTCCTGGACACTTTCGTGTTGGTTACCCGATGCTCCCAGTAGTTACCGCACCACATTGGGTAACGGATGGGCTCATCGACATTCCAATGGCAAGAAACACGCAATTCAAAGTATGTTCTGAAGATCGGACAGCGCGTGTGTTCATTCCATTCACCAGGACACTAATGTTCGGGATCAACTGCATAGATGAATTACAGACAAGTTACTCTGCATTATGAGTGGTCCAAAATGGTAGACGCACGTGTGTATGTCGGAACACACGAATAAAGCTTATTGCCTGACTACAATCGTCTCAAAAACGATCTCAAAAAACTACTCACAAGGTTGCTGAAAACTCTTGTGGGTAGTTTCCTTTATGCAAACATACTGCGATATCTCGAATGGAGTCAAATGAGACATGAGGCGGCCTTCGTGCAGCACATTCAGTTAAAGGACATCATAAACGAGAGATTCAATTGAACCGCCCGTGAAAACCCACTCGCTTTGCAAATGAGTGTATTTGTCCTAAGACAGGCTAGTCCATCGGATCGGGAGCGAGTTAAATTACGTGATGGAACACCCTGTAGATTTATAGAAATCAGTTTCCATGTTTCTTTGGAATTGTGTAGAAGCCTATTGGAGTGTCCTGAGCGTGTAACTAAAGTATACGTCGAAGCAAAATCTGTAGTTTTATGCCAATTTTAGTAGATTCTGAAGTGAACAGGCATGGACTCATTGTGAACACAAACGAGCGCTGCAACCTCAGGTAACATTGACATCTCAGTCTTTAGTGGTGGCGTTGACTTGTATGCGGAGCTGAGTAACCTGGTAACAAACGATTCATCACCAGTGGAATTCACATCATCAATGCAATCAATCAAATTACGTTTCGGATGAAACTGCTTGGACGTCGAGCATACATTGGTTAATTACAAGGTCGGCAGGGCCAGGCTGGGATTGACTGGTCAGTAGTCATTCGGGTGCGTATCCCTCTTGGCCCATTGGTTGACCTGTTACACGATATTTCGATGTGTTAGCGGCCTTGAGACTAAAACTCTTCTCTCCCTCGCCATGACCTGTTTTCATTTTTCTCCATGGTGCCTCCTGTCTCTTGGTCTAATGGCCGGGTCCGAATCAGTATCACCATTGAGTTGGCGTTCCCTAGTTTGTAGCGGTGCATGTGCTCCACTAGTCGTGATTTGTATGAACAATATTTCTTGAAAACTACTCCTAAGTTCTCATAAAGGAAACTACTCTCAAGGTTGCTGAAGACTCTTCGACAGTCCACGGCCGGTTTCGCTCTTCTTGGGTTTCATCAAGTTGACGCAGTCCCTGAGTTTCTGTCAACACTATGTTCTACCTGAACCCAAGTTGGAATGTTTTGCGAGAACTACACCCATTTGCAAATCAATTTGTTTTCACGATAGACTCAACTGAATCTCTCGTTTATGATATTCTACAACTGAATGTACTGCACAAAGGCCGTCCCATGTTTTAGTTGGCACGATCTTCGAGATACCGCATTATATTTGCACGAAGGAAACTACTCACAAGAGTATTCAGCAACCTTGCGGGTAGTTTCCTTTAGGACATATTAGTTTTTGAGACGATTGTAGTCAGGCAAAGAAAAGGCAAAATTTGTGGACAAACAAGCGCATCAACGAGAGTTTCGGCTGGAATTCACCTGTGACTCTCTTTACCTTTGAAGACTTTCCTATGTGGGCAGGAGCTGAAGGAGTACTACGGACTCAACAACTTTTCAGTACCAATGACTGTTTTTCTGGACTTGTAACAAAACCTCCAGGGATATCAAGTAAACGAAGATGCAAAGATGAAAGGAGGAGGATTCTGTTCTCAAATTCGTCATCAGACAGATGATGAGGATGATGTGTGAACTGGGACAGAGGAATAGCGGATTATCAGTTACTTCTCAACAAGAATCACACTACTGATCTCGGATAACCCAACTAGACGTATTCATTGGAAGCGATGAACAAAGTGTCACAAATTCGTTGTCGATGCAACCAGTAAAATATCATCAAATCGTCCCATTTTGCTAGATTTCTGTTCCACACACTGGCCTACATCTCATCAGTAGGCATAACAGTTGCGAATATGTTGCAGCTAAAATAGTCATAAAGAGTTATAACATAAATACATATACTTTTGCCGTCGATAAAACAAGGGATGAAACTTCCATCTGAGAAGTAATCACTAAAGGACAGAGTTAATACGTGACCATGCGATTGGTATCTGTGGTTGTAGGATAAGTCTCACTATATCCTGTCTAAGGGAGAATGTTCAGATTATCACCAGCGAGGTCGTGGGTTCAAACCTTATGAAGTGCGCACTACTGTGATTCGCACCAAGGATGAAACAGCCTCCCAGCCATTCAGCATAGGTAGACTTTACGTACACGGCGAAGCCCCAATCGAAGGTTTCTCAGTCTGCTCGCTGTACGATTAATCACAAGCAGCCCTAGCTGGCCCCGTTTTGAAAGTGTACTATCGCCTACGTAGCCCTTCTCTTCCACGAGGCATTTGAAAATTTGGAGTTTTCAGACTACTCGCAAGTAGCCAATTTTATAAGTGAACCTGTGCATGCATGTTGTTGTGCTAGGGCCAGTAAAAAAGATCATCTTGAGCTGAAATCCCTACATCAGGTAAACGGAACAAACGTGCTAGCCGTTTACTTTTCGAGGCGTACTACTAACACACAGGTATCTAGATGTGGGACGATAACCACGATAACACGATAACCATTAGCATGGTTTTCCCGGGTATCACCCACTGCTAGGATGGCACCATTTCGCTGCATCCTACTGGTCAATGCCTCGAGACTGCTGAAGTTTCGCGATGTATGTACTACTGATGATTCCGAGTAATATTCAGTAGAGGTTTCTTCTCGTCGATGAAGCCGATCTATGCTGTTTCAGGCTTGTTGAGAGGTCATCAGCAGTGAACACCTCACGAAACCCAAAGAGTTCCGAACCCACAGACTTCTGGCCAGCGGTTAAACACTGAACCGTTTGTCCAGAGGGGCTGATCAGTAGTGTGATGAGCTCTCTTTTATGCATGGAACAAGTGCACAGTGCTCCTCGGCTTCTGAGCTTCACTTACAGGAGGAAATCTCTGCTCAACACCTTTAATCCGCAGTGCTAAGTACTGGAAATCAGATACTTGACAAATCAGGGCATGGTTTTCCAGAACTTTGAAACTGAGTGCGGTAATGGCATTGACCCCGACCAAACATTTTAAGAATGACAGATGAAACAGGAGAAAACGCAAAATGGGATCGTTCTTCTAAAACTGCTGACTAGTTTACTTGCGTCTCTCTCAGTGCGCTTTTCCGAACTTCTGACTTGCTGCATTCTAACTCGAATATGAAATTAACCGAGTAATTCAGTGAATTACAGGAGGTAAGTCTAACACTGTGGCTTTTCGACCCTTGTGGTGAGAAAACGTCCTACTCTGGGGTTGATATTTTCGCACACAAATAGTGCTGGATATACTGAGGTCTATTTTTTTTATTATGAACTTGCATGCTCCTCTTCTCTCTGCGCAGCTACGCTCAGCGTTCACTGGTTTTAATTATCCGTCGGCCTTGTGTGAAACTCGAAGCATCCTTTCCATCTTGTTTTCATACCCAGTCCGAATTGACAAACGGAGTTCACCCCGGGTCCAGTTTGCGGAACATGCAAGGCTCTTCTTATGATACACGCGAGGATGCGTGACCGGCATGTGGAGTTCATCTGCAGTGTAATTTCCGGCTTGTTAGTCCGTGTGTGCAAAACAGAAAGTCTGGATCCTGGTCTTTGATCTGATAGAACGTGTGCAGTCTGTCGTAGAAATGAGACGGAATGTTTGCGTTTTTGAAATCATGTTCATGAAACTGACGTTTTATCTCACTATGAATCCCGCAAAATCGGGGGTTGGAAAGAGAACCGACCTGTGTGACACCCTGCACTGCCAGAGGTCGTTACTTTCTTAGGGCTCTACTGACTGCTGAATAGTTCGGTTAGGCAATGACCACATATAAGTAATAAATAAACAGCGGCTGGGGTATGAAGCTACCTAACCGAGGGTCTATGGTTCAAGCGTCATCCCAGTTTTTCGTTTGTTCGAGGTTGAAAATGCTGAGAGGCTTTCAGCCGTCATACTTTGCTGAACTTGCGTGGTAGCTGTTGCCCACATCCTTATTTGTAATGAGCGGTAAGATTAATGCTTCCCAGATCCAGTCCAGAAGGAGAGTTCGCCCCAGTGGGAACATGGTTATCTTCCCGACTTTTGAAGCGATATTCGGTACGGTGAAGTCAGCTTTAATGGCTATTTTTGGTAGTTGCGTACAAAGACATGCCGTACTATCTTCGGACTATCTCCGTTTAATTCACAGTCAGGTTGCAAGAACACCCTGTTTTCAAGGTTATGTCGGCGCATCTTAAGACCATTGGACTCCAGTGGTCTATTTTTCAATGGCCGAGGTTTCAATGAAGCCTAGAAGCATGAGTAGAGCTAATGAAATGCGTTAAAAGCGATGTGGGAGCTGGGATCACTGTAGCACCCGCGTAACGTCCGCATCTGACAGTGATGCTGGTGCTCATATGACTTGACGGATCAATAGGCTTTAAGATTTCTCAAGGTATTGTAGCGGCCACTCCCATGTTCGTTCAATCGCCTTCGCTTAGGTTGTTCATGTCACTCACGCTCGCTAGATCGCACGACATTAACACCCAAATCACGTGAGAAAATCCTGTCCCATTGGCAACCTCGACCGACAACATGAACACTAAGAGTTCCTATCCATTTTGTTGACGCAGCTACCACGCGCCAGGCTTACGAACTTCAACCACGTCACGAAACTCACTGAGATTCGCTTTGGTACAACATAAACTAGGTGAACTGCTTAAGGGGCCAACAGATGACTTACAAACCATTCTTGGGTGAACATAGTTGAGTCCTGTAATACAATCATAGCTGGGTGTACCATAAACGGATCAAGAAATACTGGGTCATGCCTGGACAGGAGATTCCAGATGAGCATTGCCGACTGCTTGTCTATGTGACTCTGCTTACTTATCGTTTTTTGTGCTTCAGTATCTGCCTGTGTAAAGTTGCCATGATCAAGAGGGACTATAGTTGGTCGCCTTGGCTCCACCAGCATACACCTGGTGTGTAGCCATGTACGATCTCAGGGTAGAATTACTTAGAACATTATAAGTAGTGTTTTCTGTCAAATATCTGTCAAATACCGTACCAACTTCAGGCAGCCACCGGGCAACGATTTAAGTTGAAAAATATCACAAACGAGGGATTCAGCTGGGTCATCTGATAGTACGGGCTTAATTCGTAACTAACATTTCACCAAATCGAGCTGAAGTGGGACATCGATTTGATGGAATATGGGTCTCAATAAATACGGAACCAACCACATACCACAATTTGAAATCAGCGCTTTCCAACGACTCCCTTTCCCGTTTACGCTGAAAAATTTGGTACACGAAGGCGAAATAGTCTAGCCGCATTAGAAGGAATTCGTTTGATAACGAATTAGAACCTTGTCACAGAACTTTAGTTTGTGGTTTCGTTCATAATTATCGTGTGCTGTCGAGGAAAATACTAAATACGATTGGAATTTGTAAACACTAAAATATTCTCACCTCAAGTCTAATTCATTTCAACTTCGCCTTCTGCTGACGTCAGAATTCGCGTTGACTAACAAAAATCCTCATCACGGAAAGAAAGTTAATTTATTATTGATGCGGGTCAATAAGAGTAACACGGAAATGGGTCAGCAGCGGAAATCATTGTATCATGTATTGTGTATGATGTAACGCAGTAAATCCAATCTTTCGAACAACGGCGTCTGTTTTCATTGAGGACTTCAGAGTCTGAGAAAACAGAATGTAAACACAAAGTGTTTCTCCCGTTTCGCCCTGTTCTGGATTTTGTACAAAATAGCACACAAAGTTTCCGGTCGTTTTGAGAAAATAAAACCATTACTTACTCTAGCAGAATGACGAGAGAGATCAGTTAAGTTTCTTAGTTTGGCACTGGCTTCGAACTATACAAGGGGGCCCAAACACCTTGAATAAAATTCCTGGTTTTCCACAAAGAATCTGATTATCGCGGATCCGTGGACCTGCAATAGTTCTAAATGTGATATTTATAGTACGGAATCGGTCAGTCTTGGAAACAGTTAGCCCCATTCCTCTGAACAACACTCAGCTTGTGGCCATTCCGCTCAAATCCCTATGAGTATGGCTTTGTCATGTGACCCGTTTCCGACGGACTTTGAGTCTGACCAGACACAGATATGACTATTAATCTGTATAGTGTCAAAATTGATGATTCAAGGTAATTCAAGGTAATTCAAGGTTTAATGGTCTAAAAAGCAGTTAACTTTACAACGACCATAGGGTGAACATATATATACAAAGGGACCCAAAAATATGCGTAATGTTTGCTGAGTATCACATGGAGTTAAGCAGTTCCAGATTCGGTTTGGACCTAAGATATGCATCTAAATTGTTCTTGAAAATGGTTAAACTCGGGGAATGTACAACATTGGGAGGTAGGGAGTTCCAAATGAAACA
>NW_008752156.1:234001-247173 GCF_000715545.1 Opisthorchis viverrini | reverse complement strand
CGGAGCAGTAAACAGATGTCGACATCCAAGGCCTTTTAACCATTCCTCGAGGGATTTTGCAGCAAAGAGCGTACAGTTGTCAGTGATAAAAACAGTTACACCTTCATGCCTAAATAGCTTCTTCAATGCTAGCTGTGTGAATTCGGCACTTGGAGACGTAGTTAGAAAAACTTCAGGCCGACGTGAATATGCGTCAATAACAAGTAAAGCGAAAGTGAAGAGAAAAGGGCCACAGTAGTCAGCATGAACTCGTTGAAATGTTTCACAACGGATGCCACTGTGAAGACTTGCTATGAATCTTATGTACACATTCAACACAATTCTTAGTAGTATGTTTGACGTCAGCATCTAGTTCCGGCCACCAGCATGACAAGCGTGCAAGAGATTTCATTTTATCGACACCCAGATGACCAGAGTGTAAATCTGCCGCTCACTGAGTCGGTGAAATGACAACTCTATCCTCAAAACACAGCAAACCATCCGGAGTAACGGATAAGCTTTCGCGGAGACAGCAACAAGCAGGAAATCGGCGTCGTTCTTGCTGCTACGTCGCAGTGCAGAAAAAATGGGAACAAAATATCTTTTAGTGGCAGCAACAAGCGCATCCCGCTTGACTGGTAATGGTTGAATCAACAGACAATCTGAGTTGTTTGAATCAGAGTCGCATGATGGAATTCTTGACAAGAAATCGACATGAGGAATCATTTTCGCAGTAAGATGAACTACTGTGTGGGTATACGAACTCAGTGCAATAATCCACCGCTGCACCATCGCGGTAGATGACTTCGATAGAGACTTTGTTGGATTATACAAGAACTTCAAAGCCTCGTTATCAGTAGCGATGGTAAAGTTTGATCCAAAAAGATACTTATTGGGCCCTCTGATAGCCCAGTGTACCGCAAGTGCTTCTCGTTGAGTCTCAGAATATCCACGTTCGGCTTTCGAAAGTCGACGACAAATGCAGATCACCGGTCTTCCACACTTCAAGGATTGTTCCTATTCCAGGGGTAGAAGCATCACTAATGACGGTCGAATAATGCTTGGCGAAAAATGGTTTCAACACAGCTGAATTTTGATGAAGATGACCAAACAGTGCACGCAAAGTTTTTTCCTTCGTTGGGGGACCGAGGCAATTGATTGGCAGTTATGACGTCAAACGACAAACTTGCATGTTTCGCA
Source organism: Opisthorchis viverrini (assembly GCF_000715545.1). Lineage (NCBI taxonomy): Eukaryota > Metazoa > Platyhelminthes > Trematoda > Opisthorchiida > Opisthorchiidae > Opisthorchis > Opisthorchis viverrini. Next base: position 245,994 of record NW_008752156.1, on the reverse strand, counting down.
AAATTTGGAACAAAATTAGAATACTATTGAAGTGCTCCAAGAACAGAACGCAGCTTTTGTAGATTGGTTGGTGATGGCGCACTTACTAAAGGTGATAGACGGTTTGTATCGGGTTTACAACCGCTGCCATCCACAATGTGGTCAAGGCATGAAAATGATGGAACTGCAAAAGTGCATTTATTGGGGTGAATAGCTACAGTGAACTCAGAACATCACTTCACTAAAGACGTATCAACAACCTCCAAATCTTTTGCAATCGTATTCATAACTTGATGAAATATAGCTGGTGAAACGTTCAGACCAAAGGGAAGGAAATTGTATGGGAATAACCCAAAGGGTATGTTGATCACGGTCAGGTTACTAGAGGCTTCGTCCAGTGGTATTCGAAGATAGGCTTCTTTTACATCGATTTTTGAAAACACACCTGAACCTGATAAACAATACAGTACATCTTCAAGCTCTTCCGTGGTGCATGTACGTTGTAGTAACCACGTATTTAGCGTGAGCCGGTAGTCACAACAAATTCTCGCAGTAGTACCATCAGCCTTCATTCGGGTAACTATCGGAGTTGCCCAATTCGATGATTCGACGGGAGCCAATATTCCTTTCTCAGACAACGAATTTTATGCTTGACAAACAGGTTCATGTAAGGCAAATAAAAGGCCTCGAGTTTCACCTTGGGTACTTGCCTAACACCTGTAGACCTTGGAGCATTTGAAAATCATTTGTTTGAGTTCACTCGCATTCACAGCAGTCAGTAAGGAGATACAAGTTCGCAGTGAGCGTAGAACTCTGAGTCCGATAATCGATGGTCCTGAGGTTGGGGCAATCTCGTGAGGCTATCAACTAGAGGTACAGAATGTCCAATGATACTGCGGATATCAACTTCTGTAGACACAATCACAACCCTGGGATAAAATGCAGTTAGACCTGATTGTGGAATAATGGACTCAACACTACCAGTGCAGCGGTGATACTACTGACTGATAGGCACGCCAGTAGTATGTGTTTTCGGGGAATTGCGCTTTGCGTCTTTTGAAAAGCGGAGATCTGTTGCGGGATTTGTAGAGTCGCTTTGTAACATTTGCCTGGATTTGAGCGAGGAATAATTGGAATTAATGAATCTCCAGGGAAGTTGAAGAAGACGCGTTCAGGAGAAGATGGATGTCCAGTTTTTGTAAATAAGATGCAAATTAGAGTTTTGCTTCCCTGTCCAGTGGTCCCTAACCGGTCAGTTGGCGTTTCCGCAGCGAAGGTATTCTTCCTTTCACCAGTATCCACAATGAAGTCATGCTTTCGACCAGAAGCGGATATCAAAGTTTTAAAAACATGTGACGAATTTTGGGGCAAAACAGACAAAGAAAGAGTAGAGATGCCTTCAGCTAATGCTTTCACGTCAGTATTTGGGTCAGAAGTAACACACTTTCTTGGACTTACAGGCAAGTTAAATGTGTCCCGTTTTACCGCAGATAAAACACTTCGCTCGCCTGTGAGAGCAAGAATATCTGGCTGGATTTCGTCCACAAGATTCACATTTCCCAAATTTTTGAACCATCGGATTAGAGTTGCGATCTGTGAAGTGGTGTATTGGCGAATTTGGGGCACGAGAATTTGTTCGAGGTTTGAATTGGTTGTTCGTCTGCATCGCTGAGTTATTTAACAGAACTGCTTCCTCAGTCTTCGTTACATGCTTCACATCTTCATACCGCTCACATATTTTCCGGATAGTTTGAAAGTTTTTATCTCGACAGAGTAGCAGCTTCTGTTGTAACTCGGTAAGTTGAATACCAGCAATAAGCCTATCACGCAGCTGGTCTTCCAATGGGGCACCGTAGTCACATTTGGCTGCCTGTGTCTGCAGCTGCAATACGAAATCACGAACCGACTGAGAATGGGAGTGGGTCAATATATTGAACCTAGCTGTTACGGCTGCTACGAAGTTAATCGGTTTGAAGTGTTGCAGAACTTTTTTCCCCAATATATTGTAGGAAATATCGATTGGAGATTCAGGATATACTAAATTCTTGATCAACGTATAAGCCTCCTTGCCAACAAAATGTAGAAAATACGCCGTGAGTTTCTCATCATCCATATCGGATTTTGTAAGACACTATAGGTCAAACCGTTCCAAATAATCCTCTACGTCTCGCGCAGTTGAATTAACATCTAGTGGTTCCATTTCCGCCAAAATGTGAGAATTAAGTTCCGTAAGTAAGTTACTATAACCAAACGAACTAGAAATCCACGGCGTGACAGGCAGCACGTATGTATTCAAATTGGCGTACGTCTACAGTACTTGGAATATTAAAACAAGAGCATAATGAATAAAGCATCAATCATGCTCATCACAAAAAGCTTTGCGTAACTATACAGACCTTAGGTCCTGGATGAAAACGCCTTTCACCAAAGGTAGACATAGAACTGGCAACAAGAACAATGATTGGGTCAATTTACGAAAACCGTCTTTCCAAACGGCTTGAAATCTCATTGCTTGGAAGGCTATTTCAGGAAATTTCAACAAAGATTCTATCACTCCTTTCAGCTTCCGGAGTCATTCAAACGTCCAACGTGTCAACTGCCTTTCTAATGCAGCCACTGCAGTCACGTGCACGGCCGGTACATCCCCAAAAGTATTTCCTGAAAGGCTATTTACCATATATGGACATCCTGGGTGCGTGAATGATTGTTGGGCTTCCTGTCAATTACCGGCAGTCTCAAGGTCAGCAAACCAAGCAACGGAATTTTGGCTGGATGGTGTGGGTTGCAACAGTCCCTTCTGATTGCCGGAAAACACGACAGAACAAGTAAGAGGAGGCCCCTAAGACGGGGCACGAAGACGTATGGATCGATAGACAAGCTGTGCACGTTCACACACACATACAGGATAGTACACCAGTGTCGGACGCAGCGACCTTTGCGGCCAGTTGTATGTCTGGTACAAATGAGTAAAACAAGTGAGGGTCAAACGTACCTGGGAGGAGAAATTGTTATGAGATTGAGTTAGAATATCCTCAAACATAGCCTTTAAAATAAGCACTGAGCATAATAGAGGGCCATGGCTAATAGTCACGAAAATAGAGACCATGGATAATGCGTCAATAGAGTGCACGAAAGGTGGACAACAATGCAACAAAGTAACCAGCAAACCAATCAAACGACGTCCGGGATGACATACAAACAACCAATCACTTTAGACGTATAAGATGCTCATTGAAACTTAGGTAATATTAAGCAGGGATAGGAGGAATATCCTTCAAACTGTGTATTCACCAGCTCACCTCAATTGGTGACCAAAACATATGTGAAGCTCAGAAAATACACAAGTGGCCACCTGATCAACAACTAGTGAATAAGCTCTAAGAACAGGCATTAGGACCAATCACAAATCACAAATCGATGACTATCGCGTCTCTGGCTGTATTCTTTTGTCATTTTTTGGCGTACGGTTGTTTTCCCGATAGAGTCTTATTTCTTGTCAGCAAATTTCTATTTTGTTTGACGAGTTACTATGGCAACTGAATGATGATTATGGGGATGGAAGATTACCGAAAATGGTGGAGTTTTGAATAACTGATTAGGAAAAACAAACAGGAGACCAGTGTATATGTCATCGTTTCTACATAAAGACAAATTTTCAAACTTGGGAGTACTTGATAGTTTCGTGCACAGTTCTCTACACGTTAGTGTAGTAACGGCATCCTCTTCAGCTTAGTTCTCGGTCTGAGCCTCCCAAGCTAGCGTTCATCTCAAAACAACCACCAAAGGTGAACAAGGTATATTAACGCCCAAAACGAAGTCAGGATCACTTGTACCACGCTTCATTTATATAAGCGGCAATAACTTTCTGGAAATTCTGACGCCTTCTGGATGCCGTATTGGCGGCTGGCATTCGGCTAATACTGGATCATGACTGGCTGTTGGATCCAGACATGCGACCAATCAGATCTCGGCTTCACGCCTGACCGGCAAGCGCCCCGAACTTTTGGCTAATCTTGTGCGGGATAGGCTACTCGGCCATGCCAGCAACTCCGTATTATGGTCGGTGAACATCCTGAAGTAACTTCTTGCGCGTATACAGTCTGATTCACTCAGACATCGCTTTGCAACGGAAGTTCATGCTACCTCACTGACTGAAACGAATGGGCAAATAGACAAAGGCTCAGCCATGCCGACTGGTAAATTCCTTTCCATTTTGCTCCAATGTGCGGTGTCATACACTCGGAGGCTGAAGGGAAGATTTCGGGTCAGCGTTAAGGAAACATTTGACGAGCCATCTTTGGTATCGGAGTGCTTTCATTTATGTCAGCTCGTGTGTGAACAGGACCTAACTGGTTACCATGGAATTGTACTATTTCTGGTGATTTAGATGGAGCAAAAACGGTCTGAGTACCGATGTCTTTCCTTGGAGCGAAACAGCTGTTTATCCCCGCGCTGACTACGGCTGGGTAACATGTCAGTCAACCTTTCAAACACAGCAGGGGATGGTACAGACGCTCTCTCTCTTAACTTTGGCTATATGCACCAGTATCTTTTGTAAAACGTAAGATGAACAGCCTTCGGCTGCGACAAAAGTCCCTCCAACGGGTTGTAGAAAATAGGAGGTGAGGAAGACTGTCAGTAACTCCTGTCCAGACAAAACCAATAAGAATTCTGGAGGTGGATCCCGAGTACACGAGTCGGGACGTCCGTCAGTTTAACCACTCTATCTAGACCATAAAATAAGGGAATACAGACGAAAGTTATATAGTTCTGCCGCTGCACTGTGGGTCCACCTAGAGGGACCATCCAGCCGGTTGGTCTTTCAGCTTCCATATACGAAACTAGCGGGATAACTGCAACCATTTTGGTGGCGATTTCTGGAGAAATTTTGTTTCGCTCTCCCTACACACCATTCTGTTCTCTCTCCAAATTGAACGTGTAATAGTTCCTTTTCAATTGACAGGCTATTCATTTTTCAGATAGCAATACTTTGTATAGTTTTCACACCATTTTTGACCGCTCATCTCGGCAATCTCTGCAGGGGATTTTATCCATTATGAAAAAGCCACTAGCTAATTGCATACAAAAACGATTACGTGCCCACCTCTGAACATTAGACTTTATCGTCTCTCTGCATCGACATTCCTTAGTTTGAATTTTACAGTCTTGACAACATCCGATCCATTCAAATACCGTTGAAATGCACAAAAATTTAAAGCTTTACTCCTGACAAACCTTATTATTCTCGTTGCTGATGAAAAGTGCTGAGAGTTTTTGTACACGTTTGACACGCTGCTGTGTTTGTTCATCCAACTGGGTTTTTAAAAGTTATCAGTTGTACCAATCAGTCAATATGAGTACAACTCAGCCTTGATGAGAACGAGTGAAATGACGTCAAAATTCTAGGGAAAGCTAGATTCCCGAGGAAAAACATTTTGTAGCTTCAAAAGTTTGAAGCAAAACTCAATAGAATTTGGCGATATCCAGTCTTTTGCTTGCCGGCATTTTTTTAAACCTCACGATCGAAAAGGCTTTACCTTTTTTGTGAGACCGTGCATAACATGGTCAGTAGGAGAATGGGTATCTTGATAACTTTGCGGATAGCTTTTACCATCATTTTCAATTGACAAGTTAAAGGCATCAAATAAGCTTCCAGTTTATGAAAAGTCAGTATTCTCAACGTCTGTGGGTGATCATCCTGGCCGAGTTGATAGGATCGGAGAGTGGAATACGGATGTCTCGGATATCCTGTACACTTTCGTTAAGCCAGATGGCAGTATTAAGTAAACCCGAAAGAGTTGCAATGCACTGGTCATAAGGTTGCTGTAAATTCGTCGACAGCCCAGGACCAGTTTCGCCCTTCTTCGGTTGGCTCATCAGGTAGGTTCAGTCCCCCACTTTTCGTCAACCTTATGTTCTACTTGAAACCAAATTGCACGAAATTAGCGAAATACACTCATTTGCAAACTAACTTGGTTTTTCAAGGGACTCATCTAGAACCCAACTGAATCTCTCGTTTGTGATGTTTCCAGTCTGCAAGTGAGTGCATTTCATACAGCTCTCCTCAAATGACCTTGATGTTTTTGGTGAGTAGTCTGTCATTCGTCCAGTAACTGGACCGGATCGGTGAGCTTTCTCAGTGACGATTTCGATGAACGCCAGCAGATCCCTTCCACTTGTACCGTTGCAGAATCAAACGGTTCAGAGAGAGGGTGTGAAACGTTACACAACATTGGAAATCCCACTTAGTCTACTGAGATTAGATTGTATATGCTTGTTAAGTTTAGCAAATGGGAACAAAGAATATTCATTTCACCCTTCATCAGCCTTCAAACCACGGGACTACCGGAGCAAGTCGTGCAAATTTTGTTTCCCTGCTCAGTGCACATGAACTGCTTTCAGGAAATTCTCAGTGTCACGTGATTTTTATAGTTGGTTGATGTGCGATCACGCAAACATTTGGCGTAGCACCATAATTGAATATCGCATATGACCTAGATATGATCTAAGTATTTTGTTCATAGAAACATATATACCCTTGTATCCTCCAATTAATTAGGATGTGTTGCTCTTAGCTAAAATCGGTTAGATATTTTATTTTATTGTAATGCATGGCTTGTGCAAATTTTTTCTAATGGCCATTTGCTTGAACTGTGATAAGAGGTTTCTAAACTATCCCGCGGGCCTTGGCAGGCGATAACTCATGACCGATTATTCCGCACTTCCGGCTACCATACTGGCAGGGATGCTGAGGTCCGTCCATAAATAGGTCTGTTTACACTGGCTACCGAAATGGACGTGTAAAGACTACTGCGAATTCAATTCAAGGTCTTCTGACCAACAATTTTTGTTCCCAGGTGCAACTTTGACAGTCAACGCAGGCAAAGACTACCCATTGGATATTTTTCATCTGTTTTAGTCAGCAAGCCAGAGAACCAATCAGAAAGCCGCAAACATACAACGGACAGCTGATGAGGGTGATCAGCGAGCCAATCAGATGCTGAACCAATCATAGTCAAGCGAATTCCAGCAACCAATGCATATTTGGGTACGACATTCAGGAAGAATGTCTGTTCACCAAAGTTATTCATTGTCTCGACCCTGAAGTCATATGAAAAACTCCCTTGGCCCGCTCCTGTAAACCCTAGCTTTACTAAGCAAAATCATTGGTCTTCTGTTAGTGAACAGACACACTTCTTGCACGCCTCCCCCATGCCTGTAGCTTCATGCAACAGTCCCTAGCTCTATCCGGGAATAATTGAATGCGACCCTGCTGGTCACATTGAAAGCTTTCTTTGGATCTATTCTGTGGCCAGCGTCTACTAGGGGAGCAAATATAGCGCTCTGCTGACCACTTTGGGTGGTACTTCTTTAGTCAGCTGGAATACTGCCGTTTTGTGCAATTAATGTTCGATGGATATCACACACTTCTGAGTGGTATCGTAAAGCGACTCAGCAAGTCGGTGCGTTGAGTCTTTCAGATGACATGGCTTGGTGGCTTATTAAAAATTTCTGTTGCTGAATCCCTGAGTACTGTACCACAGTGCTGTGAAATTGTCGTTTTTTTCAGCAGTCTACAGGCATTTTACTGCTTGTAGGACCCCCGAAGACACGAAATTCGTTGACCTTACAATTGTAAACAGTTGTACGATTTGTCAGGACCATTGGCGTGGTAAGTGTGCGATTTTTGTTTTTCCCCTAATCCCGGTATTACTGAGAAGATCCGCTGTGCTTTCTTCAACCAATCGCGCTTTCAGTCTAGACTCAAACAAGGATTTTGCCGATATTTTTATTCCCCGTGGAGTTCCAAATGATACTCAGTGGAAGGTTTTGAAACATTTGTTCCGTCTACACGAGAAAGGGTTGTGTGCAGTGAAAGCATAAAACTTTCATGGTCACGTGGACAAAGTCGATATACTTTTTCAAACAACTTGTCTTCTGGTACCAATAAGGAACTGAGTTGTTAAGCAATCCGGCAGACCAAAATACGTCCCCAGGGGTAAATGATCGAGGCTCAAAAAAAGTCGATATTTAGCGAAACCAGAGAAAATGTCACTAAAAATCTACTTTGATGGCTGTGGAGAAACAACTGTCACCCCCGAAAAAAAACACTTTTGGGATTCCCCTGTCTGTTTGATCTTGAACTAGCAGTAAGTGCAACTTCAAAAGTTAGATCGCCGTAGTCCAAAACCCTAAAAATTTGGACGTATAAAGTTATACTGCCCCAAATGTGGTGCAAAGATTTTGATAATGTTCTCAAATCACTTCGACTACATATTCTAATGCGTATAAAAGATGGGATGCAATTAAGTCGATTAAGCTGGGATAAGGACCCCTGTAGGTAGACTTTCCTTTACCCAGGTCCGTTGTTCTCCACTGGTTCACATGTTGCTGACCAGGTGCAAAAAATATTTTCAACGACCTCACCTGCCTTATTAGGCAACTGTTACCGCACGCGGTACTTGTGGTGACAGACGGTTGCTGGGAACGCGCAGCTCAGATAAAGAGCTGCGCACATTCAAGTAGGCATGCATACACAAAGGCGTTGGAACAACAAAGTGTTTCTTTCCTGCAGTGAGTGAACGAAAATGAGGTAGAATTTTCTCATCTACTGTACACGAAGTTGAGAACTAGCTATTGGACATTGTTCATCGTATAATTGCTTGCATAGCACACACCTTATTATGCAAAGTCCTATCGACGAGCGTGCACAGGTGAACACTATTCACAGACTACTTGAGATTCTGAGGAGAATGAGAGGACGAAGCAGAACAAAAGCAATGATGTTGTAATTGTGTGCATGCTTGAAGCGCACTGATGCACTGAGACCAAGGAAACGTAGTTTTATAACAGTGCACTTATCACACGGAGTCAATAAAACTACTTGCTGTAAATGTCACGTGAGGTGAGGTTGCAGAAGAATGACTGTTATATTCCTAACTTCTCGTTGATCCAACACAATGTTCCCCAACCTCTGTTTCTCATAATGCACCTTTATGAGTGTCTTGCAAACGATTATCCCTTAAACAAGAGATTCTGAATAACTCGAGAATACTACTCACTAGTAGAAAGTAGCAAATAACTTGGGGTGAAATCACTACTTCAGTATAGCTTCATTAAAAAAACTGAGAACGGGAAAAATCTTGGTAAGGTCAAGATAAATCTCCCCAGTTTTCGGATCTTTAATACTGGTAAAGGTACGAGACACCCTACTTAATAAAGTGATTAAAAGTCAGTTGAATTCATTTCGTTCACCCTTTACTGTGAAGCCATCAGTTTAGTTGGGTGGACTGTGTGCAGAGTGTGATTTGTACTCAAAACGCCTCGGTAAGCCGAATGATGAGAAATCCTTTTACGAATTGTTTAATCCAGAAACAAAATCACTCAGTGCCCAGGACAGCAGCGTCCGACAAATTGTCTGAAGCAACTTGAATTGTGAACTGGATTTACAAGACAATCTGTAATTTAGCTGCACGATTGTTGGAAACAGTAACTCAGCTACCATCTGCTAGTCCCCAGAAGGAACATCCAGTTTGCGGAATTTCCAGAGTCTTAGTATTTGTTTCAGGGTGATAACTAAAAGTGAAGCAAAAGTCCCCCAGCTGTTCTGTCCTCTACATCTAAGCAAATGAGTACACGGAGTAGTTAGTCACACCAACATGAATTTGTTCGCTGCTGAAAAACTTAGTCATTCATTGTTTTTATGAGTTTTATCATGTGTTGTGGTGTCACGAAGCCTACGGAAAAAACGTTGTTCCCCTGACCTTTCTTTTGATTTAAGGTGAGCGGAGGGGATTCCATGTTGGACCATCGATTTTTCAAACGCAAACCCAATTTAGTCAGGGAATGAAACTGCACGAATCATGCTATTTTGGGAAACATTGAAATACTGTGTCAGCCAAGGCTGCTATACTACTTACTTCGGTCCACAAAAGTCGATACCAACGATGATGTTCTAACAGATTTGTGGTGAGCTGTTGAAAGCAGGTATTAGACAATCACTTTTGTGGTAAGCTGTTGAAAGCAGGTATTAGACAGTCACAATGGTGTCGCCGTGGAATCTTCCCAGCCATTCGCAATTCATTATTCTCTTTTGGTCAATAGATGAGCATCTCAGGAAGAGCATCGAAGCTGCCTTTCTCTCACGAAGACCTCAGAAACAATAGGCTTGTTGCCATGACAACATATGGTATGATGAAACCTTGATAGATCAAATACGCCAGGCTCACTTGGGCCAAACTTACGGCGGGTAGTTTTGACGTCAGGCTGAATGGGTCCTCTAGCTGGGATGACTAGCAGTGCATTGATGAGCGATGGAAGAGTGACGTATGGAAATCATCGATTGAGAGAAAAGACTGGCCACGTGCTAGGATCAACTCATGCTGCAAGGCAGACTGAATAGACAGTCTTGCCTCGTTCCAGACCGAGGCTAAACAGGTAACAAGTTTATTCGTAATGTACTACTCATAAGGTTGCTGAAAACTCGTCGGCAGCGTAAGACCTGTTTCGCCCTTCTTGGAGCTCATCAGGTAGGTGACAGGTTTATTCACTTGGTGGACTGCTCATCTGTCAACCGACTGTTCATGTGTCGGTGCGTCAGTGCCAGGTGCCAGGTACTTTGATGCAAAATCATTGCCTCAAATTGATCTATTGAGATGTAATCAAACAGATGCACTGGTACAGTAAAAGGAATACAATATATAAGTTACGAAATTAAAAATATCCCTATCTGTGACTCTTCATTATGTGTGTATTTTGTAACCCAAAGTATTGCAGAGAATCGAGATAAACCTTTAAGCTGCATTCAGCCACACGAAGAGGCTATCATGAAGGTAAGCTGAAAATACAGGAAATGAAATTATCTGCTTTCAGACGCAGCATAAAATTTCCAGGAGATTCGGAAACTTATCCACGAGTTTTTCAACACCAACCCGGAACCATATGTTTAGAAATGAACTGTTCACTTCAGCGATCGTCCAGCTTGCATTGTCTTCCACGGTTCATTCACTCACTCACCACTCACTCACTCACTCACTCACTCACTCACTCACTCACTCACTCACTCACTCACTCACTCACTCACTCACTCACTCACTTCACTCATCACTCACTCACTCACTCACTCACTCACTCACTCACTCACTCACTCACTCACTCACTCACTCACTCACTCACTCACTCACTCACTCACTCACTCACTCACTCACTCACTCACTCACTCACTCACTCCAATCCGTGGACCAAACCAAACTGTTCCTTGATATACAAGTTCACATTGACCAAATACAACAGAAGTCTACTGGGATCTTTACTTCTACCCTTTGTCCGCTACCCAATCTCAGCTTGTCGATTAACGTGACTTGTGGGGGCCAACGGAGCTCAGCAAAACGAAAATGGTTTGTGAAGGTATCTGGTAATATTGAGAGGAGATTTCTTCGACCTACTGACGCCAATCTGTGCAGAAAAGCCCAGAAGCAATGTTGGAAATCCTCAGCAGTGCACACCTCACAAAACTGTGACAGCGTCGAACCCGCAACCCTCTGGTCAGTGGTTAAACACCTAACCATTTGTCCAGGAGATTTGTCCAGGAGTGTGATTAGATTTCACTTCGGGCATCACGTCACGACTCATCGCTCCATACCAGAAACCACGCGACGTTGTTCAATTGGTCATTAGTCAAGAGCATCCGAAAGTCACTGATTCGAATGGTAATAAGATTCGGCCCGGTCTTCTCTCAGGAAATCGCACAGCTCCAAGTTCTCAGTGCAAGAAAATTTGAACGACGCGGTAGAATTGATCCTCACAAAAATATCCATTACACAAAATGCTGCTCGATGCTTGGTGTATTAGGCCATGTTGCCGAGTCAACCGGGTCAGACGAATGCGGCAGATATTAGGGTTCAGTCAGATGTTGCTGGTCGTGTATGGATGAATTGGGTGACAAAAACGATGCTATCCGCAGCACTTATACAAGTTAATTTTAATTGAAAACATTATCCTTCGGGGTGTACAAG